>NC_091955.1:32856786-33121786 GCF_031021105.1 Erythrolamprus reginae | reverse complement strand
ACGTGTTTTAGTTTATTTGTAGATGAATCAGAGGAGAAAATGGTATAAATGGCACTTGACTTAATGGGAAAAGATGGGATTTACACTAGTAGTTAAATAAATGAGTTCATGTTAATTATGTTCAACAATGGAGAATCTATGCACTGCTAACAACATCCTTTGTTTCATTAGACCCTTCTATAGGAGTACCCTATGAGTCCAATGATAATGGATCACTTAATACTTTGATATTGAATAATTATTGTGGGTTAATAAATTGACAAAATAATTAGTTGAAATTCAATCAATCTGGGGTTCTTTTCCTCTTTGATGTAAAATTGTTATGTTCCCATGTTCTATCATTTTTTTCTGTTCTCTGTTTAATGAATGCATTTCTCTTTGAAAAATTGTTTATTTTCAGAAGCCCACCATTAGTGAAAAACATACCCACCAGTTTAGGCTATGGAGCTGCACTTAATGCAAGCTTACAGGTAAATCATTAAACCATTCATTTATTTTATATGCCCTTCTGCTTGCATTGTTTCTTGTATGAAATATAATTGTCTATGTTAATGTTAGTTGAGCATTTAGGACATTATTAATAGGTGGGTTAATCTCCCAAAGACGTTGCACTACCTAGTACAGTAAGAAGCACCTGTTCTAAATCTCTCCATTTTGATGTAAAGAAGCAAGAAGGACACCCTGTGGCAAAATCTGGAACACTCTTTCTTATTTCAAATACTAGATTGATAGAAGCTTTTGCAAATGCATGTGAATATGCATTAATATTTATCCAGGCTGTCAAGAATTATTTCATAACATAATGTTAGAGAACGTAGTGCTCATAGCAAAAACTTTAAAGTTTAATTGTAAAATATAATTTTCATGCAGAAAATGCAAATGTCAGAACTCTTTGAGTTACGTTTTGGCCTTTTTTTTAAATACAGGCTGGCAATAGAAATAAAATGTACGCTACATGTTAGGACATAAGATTTAAGATTAGTGCATTTTGAAGGCAGAAGACATGGTGCACATTGGTGTCAGAACATATTTACCGGTAGTAGTTCCATCCAGCGGGGCTGTGTGTGTGTGTGTGTTCTCAGATACAGAAAAAAAAGAATCATTTTTTCTGCAGACATTTGTTTATTTGTATGTACAACATTATATATTAAGCACCCTAAGAATGCTATATCATCTCCACCCTGCTAGGCTGCCTTGGCGGAAAGTAGTTTACCTTTGCTTGGTAATCCCGGATTAATAAACAACACAGCCAGTGGTTTACTGCAGTCAGTCCATGAAAATCTCAACGGTTCCTTGGAGCACATTGACAGCAATGGAAATAGCAGTCCAGGCTGTTCTCCACAGCCTCACATGTAAGTACTGCTAGTATCTTCCAGTATAGAAAAGAAATTTAAAAAGTACTGCCTTGCTTAATAATTTGTCCAGAACAGGTAAGATTATTCAGAAACTGGCCTAGGGAATAAGCCAGTGCTTCCCAAACTTCATTAAATTACTACTAATTGTGTAAAAGTATTTATTCTTTGCATGATTACATATGAACAACATAGACATTTAAATTGACTTACAGATTGCCACCTGTAATATACATTTGAAAATCTCCCAAGTTATTCCTTTTAAGATGAAATCACCAATGGTAATTTGTTGAAATGACATGAAGTTCATTCAGTGATGTTGATTTTAGGATACATATACTCATCGAGTTACAACTACTCATTCAGCAACTACTTGAAGTTACAACAGTGCTGAAGAAAAACATTACTCAATAAGGTTCAATAAGGTTTTTTGATATGCAATTTTATATAATGAAGGGAAAGGAATTGGTGCTTCAATGCATCCTAAGATTTTCTTTGGCCAAATGCTTTTTATTCGTTACATGATAATACAACTTAATTTTTTTCAAGCATGGATTATTTTCCTAACTTAAATTTGTAAATTAGGAAAAGAATTACTATCAGAAATACTTTAATTGTATTTTCAGGCCTCTGGGACATGCATGGACAGTTACAGAAATACTATTCTTTTAAAAAACAAAAACATACAATGGAAAGTTAACCATTACCTCAAGTTTACTGAGAAACTAATAAAGTATAAGTCTTTTACCTTTTTATAACTTAGTAAATCACTGTAATTACATAGTCAACTTTAATTACTGCTCCATCAGTATTGGCAAGGTTTGTAAGTTAAATTTTATGCAAGACTACAATTCCTATTAATATTTAGGAGCTAACTATATCATTAATTACTCTAAAATCTTTCCCCACCATCCTTTTAATGGAGCTCAGAGAGTGGTACTATTAAAAATTGATGTATCATGGATTTCAGGAATGTGTATTAGAGCCTGAGAAATGTTTTTCCTTAATCCCCAGTGTCAAAAGTAGCAGTATCTTGTTTAGTAAATAGCAAAACACGGAGCTTGGGGGTATTGATATCCTGGTAATTTATATATTAATAAGTGTTATGACATCTAAGTAGACATAGATACACATTTGCTATAGGTTTATTTATTTTTAAATATACAGTTATGTGCATGGTAACCAATAATAATATTATATTTAAAATGTACTTCAATTCTTTTTCTTAATTCTTTTATCTTTAGCATACTCTGTTCAATATTTATTATATGTGCAATGCTGAAATAATAATTGCAAGCCACTATATTCCCTATAATTTCCTGCAGAGATTTTAAATTTTATATTTTGTTTCCTGATTTGCCTTTCTGTATAAGCAGATACATTAATCTAACAAATATACAGTATTTTACACTTTTAAGATCACCTATCTCATTCATTAGCACATATTTCTATCATCTTGGGCAAATAAATAAAATTAGTGTGCACAAAGAATGAGAAACAATGTTAATAAGCTTTATTGAATTCCAAACCTCTAACCCCCCCCCCCCCCCCCCATGGTAGAATTTGTGTTTTAGTAGCATCTTTAGATATATTTAATAATATCAAAGAAGTAATAGAACTTGAAGTAGAAAAAACATGACTACAAGCTTGTGAGAACGGCAGTGTTATGAATCAGGTAAAGTGAGCCAGCAGAGCACAGTTGTTATATTTTGTGATGTGTACAGTAAACCATGCAATCAGTAGCTTGAAGCCTTTTTCTTTTAGTAATTCTTTGAGTGTATTAATGCTCTCTTTCTTCCTAAAATTTATTTATTTTTATTTATTTATTTATTCGATTTTTATGCCGCCCTTCTCCTTAGACTCAGGGCGGCTTACAACATGTTAGCAATAGCACTTTTTACAGACCTAGGCTATTGCCCCCACAACCCGGGTCCTCATTTTACCCACCTCGGAAGGATGGAAGGCTGAGTCAACCTTGAGCTGGTGATGAGATTTGAACCGCTGACCTTCAGATCTACTGTCAGCTTCAGTGGCCTGCAGTACAGCACTCTACCTGCTGCGCACCCATACCAAAAAAAAAATGTAATGAGCAAACAGGACTTAAATCATTTGCCTAGTTATTTCACTTACAATGAAGCATATCTATTTATGTTTTCATTTTTTCTATATAATATTGAGTAAGCATAAATATCTACAAAGTGGTTACAATGCTATAATGCAGGCTACCTCTGCTGACATCTGGCTTACAGTTGTTCAGCATCTCGATTCTTGCTAGCTCAAGGTTGATTCAGCCTTCCATCCTTCCAAGGTCAGTAAACCAGGTTTGTTGGGGGCAATATGCTGACTCAGTAAACCACTTACAGAGAGCTGTAAAGCATTGTCAACGAAGCTGTGGAAGTGATGTGCCGGTGCCTGGAGGCTGTTAGGGTCTGGATGGGTGTCAATAAACTCAAACTCAACCTTGATAAGATGGAGTGGCTGTGGGTGTTGCCTCCCAGGGACAATTCCATTTGTCCATCCATAACCCTGGGGGGGAAATATTGACCCCCTCTGAGAGGATCCGCAACTTGGTCGTCTTCCTCAATCCACAGCTTACATTAGAAAACCATCTTTCAGCTGTGGCGAGGAGGGCGTTTGCCCAGGTTTTCCTGGTACACCAGTTGCGGCCCTATCTGGACCGGGACTCACTGCTCGCAGTCACTCATGCTCTTAACATCTCGAGGTTCGACTACTGTAATGCTCTCTACATGGGGCTACCTCTGAAGAATGTTTGGAAACTTCAGATCATGCAGAATGCAGCTGCGAGAGCAATCATGGGCTTCCCTAGGTATGCCCATGTTACACCAACACTCTGCAGTCTGCATTGGTTGCCAATCAGTTTCCGGTCACAATTCAAAGTGTTGGTTATGACCTATAAAGGCCTTCATGGCATCGGACCAGAATATCTCCGGGACTGCCTTCTGCCGCACAAATCCCAGCGACCTGTTAGATCCCACAGAGTTGGCCTTCTCCGGGTCCCGTTGATGAAACAATGTCGTCTGGCAGGACCCAGGGGAAGAGCCTTCTCTGTGGTGGCCCCAACCATCTGGAATCAACTTCCCCCAGAGATTAGGACTGCCCCCACCCTCCTTGCCTTTCGCAAACTCCTCAAAACTCATCTTTGTCGTCAGGCATGTGAAAATTGATTCCCCTGGGCTGCTTCCACTTTATGCATGGTCTGTATGAGATGTGTGATTGTTTTTATATTAAAGGTTTTTAATCATTTTAGTATTGGATTTGTATTGTTTTTGTTATGAGCTGCTCCGAGTCCTCGGAGAAGGGCGGCATACAAATCTAATAAGTAAGTAAGTAAGTAAGTAAGTAAGTAAGTAAGTAAGTAAGTAAGTAAGTAAGTAAGTAAGTAAGTAAGTAAGCAAGCAAGCAAATAAATAAATAAATAAATAAATAAGCAAGCAGTATATAAGACTGATTGCTATTGCTGTTGCTACTACATATGCCATGTGTAATACTAGATGCTGACACCCACAACATTATCTTTGTCTGTGAAAAATGGCTAAATGCATCCTTCCCCGACTCCATCATCACATCAAGAAACTACCTTGTCTTCCGGTCCGACCAAGAATCCCGCAGAGGATGCGAAGTAGCTATGTCATACAAAAAGACACTAAACCTAAAAAAACATCCAAGTTGCACATGATATTACCGTTCCCAAAACCATCATCTGTGATCTGCCCCTGGATGCCACACTTCACTTCCTACTTTGTTACAGAGCCCCAGACAATTACATCACCCTTGTGAACAAATTAACCTCACTACTAATGTAGGCAGCATCATGCCCATACCCCCTTATCTTCTTTGGTGACCTCAACCTACCCCACATTAACTAGACCCTAAACGAATGCACTACGGAGCCCATCCATATAACCTTATACAGTGGAACCTCGACATACGAGCAGCTCTACTTACGAGCTACTCGAGATAAGAGCTGGGAGGGGAGCGACATTTTTGTTCGCCTCCCGAGCTCACATTCGGGATACGAGCGCCAAGGAGCTGTCTCCTGAAGCCGAAAGCTAACTTCCGCGTTCGGCTTCAGGAGACAGCTCCTTGGCGCTCGTATCCCGCGTGTTTTAAAAGGTTGCAGCCGGCCTGGGGGGCTCGGGGGGGGTGCTGGCAAGCCCCCCAGGCCAGCTGTGACGTTTTAAAACACGCGCGCCGCTTTGCAGCTGTCTTCTGAAGCCGAACGCGGAAGTTAGCATTCCGGCTTCAGGAGACAGCTGCAAAGCGGCGCGCGTGTTTTAAAACGTCACAGCCGGCCTGGGGGGCTCGGGGGGAAGCCCCCGAGCCCCCCAAGCCGGCTGCCACGTTTTAAAACACGCGCGCCGCTTCGCAGCTGTCTTCTGAAGCCGAACGCGGAAGTTAGCGTTCCGGCTTCAGGAGACAGCTGCAAAGCGGCGCGTGTGTTTTAAAACGTCACAGCCGGCCTGGGGGGCTCGGGGGGAAGCCCCCGAGCCCCCGAGGCCGGCTGCCACGTTTTAAAACACGCGCGCCGCTTCGCAGCTGTCTCTGAACGCTAACTTCCGCGTTCGGCGGCAGCGGGGTTTTTTGTTGTTGCACGGATTAATTGACTTTACATTGTTTCCTATGGGAAACAATGTTTCGTCATACAAGCGTTCTGACTTACGAGCCTCCTTCCGGAACCAATTAGTCTCGTAAGTCGGGGTTCTACTGTACAATGCTGTTATCAATCTGGAACTTAACCAACTAGTAACAAACAATACTAGACTCAATTCACCAACAACAAAAGTGCAATTTATGGACTACAAATAAAATAACCATTTTCCAACAGCAACCACAGCACAATTAACTTCAGCCTCAACCTACGCCACTCCAAGAATCACCCTAATAATATGACACCCAAGTAAAACCATTTAAAGCCAATTTTGAAGTCATAGACGCCGATCTTTCAACTCTTGTCTGCCAAACTCTATTCTCTGGCTGTAACACTGCTGATGATCTCTATAACATATTCTTGCTTGAAGTCAAAAGAACTTTCAGACTACATGTACCACTAATAACTCCCATAAGCAAGAAAAACAACTTACCCATCTCAATAAAAAAACTACAATTTAAAAAAAATCTCTCTGGCGGAAAAACAAAAAAGGTGGAGAAAACAAACCAAGGCAGAGTTCCAACGAACAGCAAGAATTTGCAAACAAAAAATAAGGACAGCAAAGGCCCAATATGAACAAAATCTTGCAACAAAAGTCAATGACAACAAAAAAAGTTTCTTTCAACACATAAACAACAAGAAAAAAATCAAAGAAACAATCGGTACACTAAAAAGAGAAGACAACAAAGAAATAATAGACAACAGAGACAAAGCAGAGCTGCTTCAGTCTTCACATCAAAAGAAACCACCAACCAACGAACCAGCAGTATGGTTGCAAAAAAAACAGTTTTGGAACAGAACTCAACATAACTAAAAATAATAGTAAGAGACCACCTGAGAGAACTCAACAAGTACAAATCGCCAGGACCAGATGGATTACACCCCAGAGTCCTAAAAGAACTGGCAGATATCATTGCATAACCACTATTCCTTATCTTCCAAAAATCATGGAACACAGGAGAACTACCAAAGACTGGAAACAAGCTGACGTAGTCCCTATCTACAAAAAAAAAAGGGGGGGGGAACCAGACTCAGTCAACTACAGACCAATCAGTCTGACATCTATACCTAGAAAAAAATCAGTTTAAAAACAGCTCTGTCACCACCTAGAAACAAACAAGATAATAACCAACATCCAACATGGGTTTGTCAGAAATTAATCATGCCAAACCAATCTCATATCATTTTTCAACACCATAACCAAATCAGTAAACCAGCATAATGCAATAGACCTAATATACTTGGACTTTAGTAAAGCTCTTGATAAAGTAGACCACAACCTACTACTCTTCAAATTGGAAAAAGTAGGATAGACTACAACATATGTAGATGGATTAACAGTTCGCTGACCAACCACACCCAACGAGTAGTCCTCAATGGATCCAAATCCACATGGAAGGAGGTAGGCAGCGGGGTACCTCAGGGTTCAGTTCTGGGCCCAGTGCTCTTCAACATATTCATCAATGACCTAGATGAGGGAATAGAGGGGGAACTAATCAAATTTACAGACGACACCAAGCTGGCAGGGGTAGCCAATAACCCAGAGAACAGGCTCAAAATACAGAAAGATCTAGATAGATTAGTTCTGTGGGCTCAAATTACAAAATGAAATTTAGATAGATAGATAGATAGATAGATAGATAGATAGATAGATAGATAGATAGATAGATGATAGATAGATAGATAGATAGATAGATAGATAGATAGATAGATTTTTTTAATTGGCCAAGTGTGATTGGACACACAAGGAATTTGTCTTGGTGCATATGCTCTCAGCGTACATAAAATAAAATATACATTTGTCAAGAATCATGTGGTACAACACTTAATGATTGTCATAGGGGTCAAATAAGCAATGAAGAAGCAATATTAATATTTTTATTAATATTTTTATTAATATTGCTTCTTAGGATATAAGCACAAGTTACAGTCATACAGTCAACATGGGAGGAAATGGGACATTAATGTTGAAAAAAGCAAAATCTTACACCTAGGTAAGAAAAACCTAAGACAGGCATATAAACTGGGAGAAACCACACTTAAGAGAAGTGACTGTGAGAGAGATCTTGGAGTCTTGGTGGATAACTAACTAAATATGAGCCAGCAATATACAGTGGCAGCTAAAAAAGCCAACACAAGCTTAAACTGCATCAACAAGGGGATACACTCCAAGGTACTAATACTATAATGTCCTGGTCAGACCACATATAGAGTACTGCATTCAATTTTGGTGGAGAGGGGGGCGGGGTCTCGTGACTGCAGCACCGGGATATTTCCCACTTTCCTGGGAAATGTCCCCAAGTCCCATTGCCCAGGGGTTCTGGTTCTTTTGGACCAGACCAGATCTCTCCTGCAAGGGAGAGTGATGCTTGGGACGCTGCGAGAGGCCTGACAGGGGCCGGCATGCCCCGCTGTGCAAATTGGCTTGTCTCACACCGGCTGTGGTGAAGTCGGACAGGCAGCCATCCCTGTTCTGACACAGCTGCAGAGGGTACTCATTCCCAGGAGGATAGCAGAATGATTCCATCTGGAAAGAAACATAGAAACATAGAAGACTGACAGCAGAAAAAGACCTCATGGTCCATCTAGTCTGCCCTTATACTATTTTTTGTATTTTATCTTAGGATGGATCTATGTTTATCCCAGGCATGTTTAAATTCAGTTACTGTGGATTTACCAACCACGTCTGCTGGAAGTTTGTTCCAAGGATCTACTACTCTTTCAGTAAAATAATATTTTCTCACGTTGCTTTTGATCTTTCCCCCAACTAACTTCAGATTGTGTCCCCTTGTTCTTGTGTTCACTTTCCTATTAAAAACACTTCCCTCCTGAACCTTATTTAACCTTTTGACATATTTAAATGTTTCGATCATGTCCCCCCTTTCCTTCTGTCCTCCAGACTATACAGATTGAGTTCATTAAGTCTTTCCTGATGCGTTTTATGCTTAAGACCTTCCACCATTCTTGTAGCCCGCCTTTGGACCCGTTCAATTTTGTCAATATCTTTTTGTAGGTGAGGTGCCCAAAACTGAACACAGTATTCCAAATGTGGTCTCACCAGCACTCTATATAGCGGGATCACAATCTCCCTCTTCCTGCTTGTTATACCTCTAGCTATGCAGCCAAGCATCCTACTTGCTTTTCCTACCGCCTAAGAATTGAAAGACTTACTTGTAGCGAGGGGCCAGAGTTTTTCTGTCTATGATGGTAAGCATAGAGTGCCTGAATGGGAGTTTAGACCTTTGTTTCTTGCTTGGTTGCTGGACGGGGTTAAAATGGCCTGAGATTGAAGAAGGCAGCTAACTGTGCAACGTGGCATTTCAGCGAAAGCTTTTAAAATAGCGAAATTGCCCATCATTTGGATTATTTTCAACTACCTAATTGGATCTCTTTGAAATTCGCCCTTTGGAATTTGAAATTTTTAACTTTTGCTTTGGAATCCTTATCTTTCCTTTCCTCTATAAAAAAAGAACATCATAAGACAGGAAGTACGAAACAGGAAGCTACAGTAAAAGATTCATTTAAAGATAACCAGAGAAGAGCCACATACAGAAGGCTTGGAGAATTGATCACCTAGCGACATCATGTGGCTGGAGGAAATATAGCAGTTTGCTACTGGTTTTAAATACAGTATGCTACAGAAGTATGACCAGCCATGCTTGCTCTAGGCATCTCTTCTGGCGTTTCATCCCTTGGAGTTCCTCAGTAAACCAAGGAAATCTCCAGGGTCTACTACTTCAGAGGCGCAATCCGGTCCAGAGCCCTCAATGCGGCCTTATTCCAAACCGCCACCAGAGACTCGGCCGGACTACGGACAAACGAGTCGGGAATTTCCCCAAGCTCCCTCTGAAACCCATCTGGGTCCAGTAGGGACCTGGAGTGGAATTTCCTAATCGGTTCCACCTCCCTGCGGTGGGGGATTTGTCAATCAAAGTCCAGCCTCAAGAGGGAGTGAGCTGACCATGACAAGGGTGTGGTGACTATACCCCTTAAAACCAGTTCATTTTTCCACTGTTCTGAGAAAACCAGTTCATTTCCCCTTAAAACCAGTTCATTTTTCCACTGTTCTGAGAAAAACCAAGTTGAATGTCCCCCTCTATGAGTTGGACCCTGAATTACTTGGATCAGGTCTATGGTTGTCATGGAAGCTATGAACTGAGAGGTTTTGCCGAGCGATGGTAGATTGAAGCCTGGGAAACTCTACTGCCAGCCCAGCTACCACCTCGAGTAGCATAGGGAGGGCTGTTGCAACATAGCTGGGAGGCAAGTATGTTAACAGCAAGCCCACCTGAATCCCTAAGTCCAATCTCAAGGGAAGGGACTCACACCCGACAATCTCAGGAGCAGGGACCCTCAAGAACTTAGTCTCATAATGATGGCCACTCTCCCACCCCTTCCCTGGTGTCACGGCTGATGCAAGACCCGAAACCTGTCTGGGCACATTTCCGAGAGGCGGACTCCTCTCTCCGGACCCAGCCAGGTTTCAGTCACACAAGTTTCCGGACCCAGCCAGGTTTCAGTCACACAAGCCAGGTTGGCCCCCTTGGATCAAGGGGGCTTTGTTGGCAACCGACCTGGCATTGAGTAGCAGCAGACTGAGACCAGGGCTCTGACTACATCTGACACCAGTTACATGGGGTGAGACCAGAGGGCCAGAACAGGGAATTGCTTCCAAACAGCGAGTCCTGGTTCTCTGAGAGCGGCCTACCCCTCAGCTCCTGCCATATCTGTTCCTCCCAGTAATGACTGTAATGCCCTGGCTCTCCACTCCATCCAGAGTCGCTCTACTACCTTCACTGGCCTCTCTTGTTCTTGGCTCGGGGCTTATAACCAGGGCCTTGCCCACTTCCAGCAAGGGGGACACGAGTCTTCACCTCCGAACCCCACATTTTCTCTAACCACTCATCCCTCTCTATTTAAACAAAACCTATTCACTACAACATTCAATTCCCATATAATTAATAAAACTAATTAAGTACATTAACTAACAAAATCCTAACCCTATTCCACCCTCCAGTTCCCATCCCTCTCTCCCCAATGCTACAATTAATCTAAAAATATTAGTCAAGCACAAGTTAAGATGGAAATAAAAATTGTCCCTTTTTTGTCCTTCACAAAGTTCACATTAGCCACTCATACAACATGTACTTGGATAAAATAAGACTGATTTAGAATATAAATTTTGTCATGCACGCATAATTTTTGTTATGCATTATATTAGAATATAATTTTTGTCATGCACGCATGACTTTGTATTCCTCTCAGAATTTTTTATAAGATAGCGAAATATAAGGAAGTAGGATTCACAGGGTATGCTATAGGAATACCATGTGAAGCTGAATTCTTTATAGTGGTTTACAAAAAAACCCTAGACCTGTAGTTTGCAAAGTTTTCTTTGCAAATATGTACAGACTAGTCTCTTGTGCATTGAGTGTAGCTGGATTCATATACACCTTTAGTTCTTTGGACTGTACTTGTATATAATTGCCTTTTTCCTCTATGTCCTGTATTTTTCAGAGAATAAGACACACCTTTTTCCTCCCTAAAAGAGACTGCTAATTTGGGTGCATCTTATACTCTGAATGTGGCTTTTCCCCCCCTCCCCCCAGCCCTAATTAGCTGCTAGCGATCTTCCCAGCTCTTACATTGCAGGCTCTTTTATTGCTTCTCTCAGTGAAGAATGTTTTCCAAGCTCTAAGCCTTTGCAGGTTTTTTCATTGCTCTACTTGCTCTAAATAAGTTTCTTTCCAGGTGCTAATGATGTTTCCAGCTTTTACTGACTTGCAAGCTCTTTCATTGTTACCCTCTCCAAATAATTTTTTTTCAAAGCCCTAACCAGGGGATAAAATAAGTGCTGGCTAAGGATGGTAGCCAGATGAATACCTGCTAAGCAGATTCTTTTCCCTATTTTCCTGTCCAAAAACTAAGGTGCGTCTTATATTCCATTGTGTACTCTGAAAAATATGGTACTTAGCCGCAATTTTTGTTCTTCTCACCGAAAAACATGTTTTAATTTTATTCTAAAAATTTGAAATAATTGTATGTTTACTGCTCTGAGTGTATTGTGTGACCTGATATCTATGGTGAAAAACTGTATGGACAAAACTAAAAATACTTAATAAAAGAACAAAACTTTCATTGTATTCCAAAATCTTCAAATAAACATTTGTCTAGTTCTGTGCTGCTAACTCTCAATTTCT
The DNA here is from genome assembly GCF_031021105.1 of Erythrolamprus reginae. Taxonomy (NCBI): domain Eukaryota; kingdom Metazoa; phylum Chordata; class Lepidosauria; order Squamata; family Dipsadidae; genus Erythrolamprus; species Erythrolamprus reginae. The sequence goes on along the minus strand of NC_091955.1, from coordinate 33,109,565 downwards.
CTCTGGAGAAACTGAGGTCTAAACTGATTGCTAAATGAAGGTGCATTTCTTTGGTCTTTTCCCATAATCTTTGTATAATGTTCATCTAGAATCTTCTTGTACATTAGCCAAATTACAAGTCCTTTTCACAATTTTACCTTTTACTTGGCTTTGATGTTATTTAGATATTCTGTAAACTAAAACAGTATGTGAGGTAGAACAATCTGTCATAGATATATTATTTATTATTTATTTATTTATTGGATTTGTATGCCACCCCTCTCCGAGGACTTGGGGTGGCTCACAACATATCAAAAACAATATATCATATATATATCTAAAAAATCTTATTAATATAACTAAAAAACTTTAAAAAACATTAATAAGATTTTAAAATATTCATTACCATTCACACCCACTTCCAGCAAGAGGGACACCAGTCTTCACCTCCGAATCCCACATTTTCTCTAACCACTCATCCCTTTAAACCACTCATCTCTTTAAAATACACTAATAAGATTTAAAACATTCATTATCATTCATTACCATTATTCATTCACTAAAGACAGAAGAGAGTTGGTGAAAGGTATATTTTAGCATAGTGTTTGATCACTTTTTTCTTAACTCCCAGAGCTCTGACCCAGAAAGTAATAGTGAACTATTTTCTGAAGGTATTCTTTATTGCCATATAACACTCAGTGCCATATAGAATACAGTACTTATATTTTGCTTTATTTTGACTTGTGACAGCTGTGCATGCATGCTTGCTACAGAAAAGGAAACTGGGAGTTGATAAAATGTGTGGAAAAAGAAAAATGGAAAATAAACTGAAAATATGTGAATTCAAGCAGTCGTTCCTCTTCTATTTCTACTCTAGGAAAGAAAGATCTTGCTTTGCACACTTTCAACATTTTTCCACCTTTTGTATTCAGCCGTTTTTTCTCAACCTGTATCTTCTTTACAATTCCAACTTTTGAATTCCTCCTTTTTTCTTGCAATTTGATCAGCATAAACATCAGGCTTTTTATGTTTTCAAACTTTTTTTCTTTAAATTTTATTTCTAAAGAGAAGTGTAATTATTCTGCTCTTAAGGTCTTTTTGAGGTGCTTCAGTTTGAAACCAGTCTATTGTCAAATTGTTCCATATCTGATTATTCTAGTCCCCTACTGTTATGCTTTCACATTACTTACAGTAGGTTATCTATCATTTCAATTTCCATCTCTTTCATTCCCTTGTATTTTAAACTTCATATCATGTCTGTCCTCCTGTTTGCATTTTTTTTATTTCTGCTTTTTGTCCCATCTCATGATGCTTCTGAATTTACTTTGGAGATTTGTTCTAGTGTAAAAAGCTTCTTCAATGCAAAATTCTTGTTCACTAGGTGAGATTTGGACAGTGAATGTTATAAAATAAATCAAACACTTAGAGCTGTACCAAGCTTTGAGAGAATGATTGAAAATCATTTAATTGAGTCAATGATGCTACCGGTGCTTACAGCATTTTTGAAATTCCTCATGCATCAGTACCATTTAATCCTACAGAGGTAATATATGAACAGATTTAAAATGCTGCCGTATTTAATTTAAAGGGCAAAGCAATGATTTAAACACTATCAACAGAGTAATGTGTTGTATATGCTTTCTTGCTCAATTTGGTTTAAGATAGAGGATTGCTACATGCAGGCTACATAAAATGCTGAACTTTTGTTGAATGTTTTCTATTATCTGATTTATATGTAGGCTTGACTGTCCAAGTGAACCTTTCAGTTTTAAGACCACCACCTGCCATTTCAAATTGACAGGCACAATGAAGAAAAAGGTAGCCTTCTACCTTCTTGATGCATTTACTCTTTAAAGATTGCTCTTAAAGACCAGCACAGTTGCTAAAGTGTGTGAGTGTATTTGTGAAGAGAGGGAGAATCTCTGCTTCAGACATAGAATACCAGAAAGAGAAATAACTGACAGGGGAGGTTAAAATGAAAATATTTCTTAGACTGTAAAACATACAGTGCATTCAGAAATTATTCAGACCCCCTTCACTTTTGGCAATTTTGTTATACTGCAGCCTGATTCTATAGTTATTGAAATTCATTTTTTTCTCATTAATCTATACTTATAATGTAGATACCCCTTAATGACAATAGGGTTCAAGTCAGGGCTCTAGCTAGGCCACTCCAGGACATTCACAGCCTTGTTCCTAAGCCACTCCTATGTTGTTTTGGCTGTGTACTTAGGATCATTGTCATGTTGGAAAGTGAACTTTCAGCCCAGTTTGAGGTCCTGAGTGCTGGGGGACAGGTTTTTATTGAGGATATCCCTGTACTTTGCTCCATTCAGCTTTCCCTCAACCCTGACCAGTCTCCCAGTTCTTGCTGCTGAAAAATACCCCCCCAGCATGAATCTGCCATCACCATGCTCCACTGTTGGGATGATATTGGGCAAATGATGAGTGGTGCCTGGTTTTCTCCAGGCATAATGTTTGAACTGAGGCCAAACAGTTCAATCTTGGTTCATCAGACCAGAGAATCTTATTCCTCATAGTCTGAGAGTCCTTTGGGTGCTTTTTTGCAGACTTCAAGAGGGTATTCATGTTTTTTGCAATGAGGAGAAACTTATATAGCCACTTTGCCATAAAGCCCAGATCAGTGAAGGGCGGTAGTCAAAGATGGGATTCACATAATTTAACAATGATTCACCCAAAATCGAAAATGTGTGTGAGAGAGAATGCACATGCATGCTGCATCAACAACATAGCGATTGTATAGGATGAGATAGCTTCACTTGTGCGTGCACCTTGCACACATGCACATTGCATCAAAAACATGATTGTATAGGTCGGGATAGTGCCAGGTGAGTGGGCAGGCCCAGCCATTGGCCATAACTACAGGTTATGAACTGGCTGAATCCCACACCTGGCTGCAGTGATGGTTGTCCTTCTGGAACTTTGTCCCATATCCTCACAGGATCTCTATAGCTCAGTCAGCAAAACCATCAGGTTCTTGGTTACTTCTCTTACCAAGACCCCTCTTCCCTGATCTCTCAATTAGACTGGGCAACCATATTTTGGAAGAGACCTGGTTATGCCAAACTTTGATTTGAGAATTATGGAGGCCACTGTGCTCTTAGAACCTTCAGTTCAGCAGAAATTTTATTGTAGACTTTTCCACGTCTCTGCCTTGAGATAATTCTGTCTCTGAGCTCTGCAGGCAGTTCCTTTGATCTCATGGCTTTTGCCAGGCTACAAGTGTGCATTGTCAGCTGTGAGGCTTTCCATAAAGACAACATGATATTGTTAGCAAAACAAAATGGCATTCCGAGAAATAAAACAATTCCACATCTGTGCTTCTCACCGGGTAGGATTTATTAATGACCATATCTGGATTCGACTGGAATCATTCCAACTCTGAGTCCCTTAGATTACATCCAGGTCAAAACCCCATTTCACATCCCCACACCCACAAATGCAGTCATGAGGGCCAATCCTATGCAGGATTCCTGATTCCTTCCTGTGTCTGTTATTATGATATCTGGAGAAAGGAATGTGTGGTGACATTGTAGAGGTGGGCATGTAGAACTTCATTTATGTACTGCATGAACATGGCAGGGGCCCCTTTCAGGCCAAATGGCATCACCCGAAATTGGGAACTTCCTAATGGGCAGTTGAAAGCAGTTTTCCACTCATCCCCTTCCTTTATTCTGATGCAGTAATAAGCCTCCCTTAAGTCCAACTTGGTAAAGTATTTCCCCTTGGCTAGATGATTTAGTAAGTCCTTCATGAGGGGGAGGGGATAAGTGTTCTGCACATATACCACATTAATTTTCCTGAAGTCAATGACTAAGTGAACGCCTCTGTCCTTCTCCTTAAAGAGAACGGGGGCTGCTGTCCTGGAATTTGCAGGCTGGATGAATCCCCTCTTTAAATTGGTGTCATTGTAGTTTCTCAGCTCTTCTAATTCTTTCGGTGACATTGCATACATCCTAGGTTTTGGGAGAGTTGCCCCTGGTTCAAATTCTATCGCACAGTCTGTAGGTCGGTGAGGTGGCAGTTCATTGCAATCTTCCTCACTGAAAACTCTTCCCAAGTCCCTGTATTCCAAGGGCACCTTCAGGAGATCTGCAAGTGTTCCTTCCTTCATTGCGACCGCTGCTAAGGACCCATCTTCCCTCCTCACGGGAAGGAGGTTTTCCCCTGTCAGTCTCTAGAAAAGGGTTAGAACCCAAGGGGATGAAAAGCTTACAATGCCCACCCTCCCACTGAAAGGTGGGAGTCCATTTGTCCATCCAGGCTAGGCCCAATATAATTGTTTCCGATATCTTGGGGGCGACTATGAATCTCAAGAGTTCACAGTGCAGGCCTATCCGCAGCTCCACTAACTCAGTCAGGAGTGTAGCAGGAACTCCACCCACTAGAGCAGTGGTTCTCTACCTTTTTAATGCCGCGACCCCTTAATACAGTTCCTCATCTTGTGACCCCCAACTATAAGTTTAGCGCCAATTATTCCAACAGATCTTTAAGCTTTATTGGCAAGAGATCAGAGGGACACCCCCCTGATTGGTTGGATTATAAAAATATGTTCTGGGATGCCAAAATAGAAGCTTTAGTTGCTAACACCATTGGAAATTTGTCTTTTCCCATGGTCTTAGGCACCCCCTGTGAAATGGTTGTTCGACCCCCAAAGGGGTCCCGACCCCAAGGTTGAGAACCACTGCACTAGAGAGCTGTCCACCTGCTGGAACTGGATGGGTTTCGCTAAAGGCATGGTCTGGATTTTTAACCTCCACTAAGGTTTTGCTAATAAGGCATCTTGAGCACCCTGTATCTATCAGAGCCAGTATTTCTTCCTCTTCCCCTGTGGTCATTGCTTTAATTCTTGCCTTAATGATGAACGGATGGATGGGCTCACTCACCATTGTGTCATCCTTTCTACCGGGCTTCTCATTCCAATTGGCCCCGGTTCCTGAAGGAATAGGGTTTTCACCTTTAGCAAAATCCTCAGGAGGGCACAGCTCTGTAGTTTGAAAGACCCAGAGACTCTGCAGAGGGGCTTTTTCAGATCCTCTTTTTACCGGGCAGTCTGTTCCCTTATGGCCAATCTGGTCACATCTGTAGCAATTTGTTCCCCTCATAACCCCTGAGCAAGGGGAGCCCAGCTGACAAGGGAAAAGGCAGCCTCTTGAAAAATCCTTTGTTGCATGGGGTGGGGGAGATCCCTTCTCAGCAAGAATTATATCACCCAAACTGACTGCTGTGGCATACCAGTCTTGAATGGCCCAGCTGTCCCCCACCTGCAGTTCACATGCCTCTCTTAACTTTGGATTAAGGGCACTTTTGAAAATATGGACCAAACAGTCCTCTGGCCACCCTTCCAGGCTATAGGAAATCATTTGAAATTCTTCTATAAAATTCTTCACAGGCTTGCCCACCTGTTTTAATTGGAAAATTCTGTTCCCACTTTTTAAATGACTTGATGCACTATTTGGCTCATAAGCCCTCTCCTTAAGCAATTTAGGAAGCATTCTTCCGTTTGCCATCAGAGGAGCAGGAGAAGGGGGGATGAGCAGGTTTTGAAATTCCCCCACAAAGGAATGTTTTTGATATGCATGTGGCTGGCCTCTATCTCGCAATTCACTTAGGGAGTTAGCGAGGGGGGTGGGAGGGAATTCTACATTATTCATTTTTGCCGTGTCGAGAGGCAACTTCAGGGGGCCACGGGGATCTTCATAAACCCATGGGCATCTCAGCCACTCCCACTCAGGAAGATAGATTGTTTCTGGCTTGTTCATACAGCTCCAAGCCTGTTCCTCCCTTCTTTATCTTGCCATGTAGAGTGCTGTCTGTCTGGCTCCTACTGCAGAGAGGGTGTGTGTGTGTAGGAAATTCCAATCCCTTCCACCTTCAGATTCTTGGTTAACTCCCTCTGTTCCATTCTTCGGAATGGGGGAGAGTTGGAATTGATGTTAGCGAACCAAAATGGCATTCCGAGAAATAAAACAATTCCACGCCTGTGCTTCTCACCAGGTAGGATTTATGTCCATGTCTAGATTCGACTGGAATCATTCCAACTCTGAGTCCCTTAGATTACATCCAGGCAAAGCCCCATCTCACATCCCCACACCCACAGTGCAGTCATGAGGGCCAATCCTATGCAGGATTCCTGATTCCTTCCTGTGTTTGTTACTATGGCATCTGGAAAAAGGAATGTGTGGTGGCATCTCTCTCTCTCTCTCTCACTCTCAAGCTGTGTCAGGCCCACCTTGGACTTCACATAATGACTTTGGGCCTGACAGGTATACTGAGTGTAGTTTAATGAGGAAAAAATGAATTTCAACAACTGTAGAATCAGGCTGCAGCATTGACAAAAGTGAAGGGGATCTGAATACTTTCTGAATGAACTGTATGTTCAGAAATAACATTCTCACTCATTCAGCTTCCAAAAACATATTTTCCCATTCTTTTTCAGGTTACCGTATTTTTGGAGTATAAGACACACCTTAGTTTTTAGGGAGGAAAATAAGGAAAAGAAATCTACTTACCAGATATTGATCTGGTTAGCGTCCTTATTCTGGTCAGCTTCAGCACATTATTCTATCCCCTGGTTAGGGCTTTAAAAAAACTTTATTCGTAGAGAGTAACAATGAAAGAGCTTGCATATACCAGTAAGAGCTGGAAACACCATTAACTCCTGGAAAGAAACATTCGGAACAAGTAGAAAAATGAAAAAAACCTGCAAAGACTTAGGGCTTGGAAAAGATTCTTTACAGAGAGTAACAATGAAAGAGCTTGCAAGCAGGTAAGAACTGGGAACATCATTAGCACCTGGTTAGGTCTGGAAAGAAACATTTGGAGCAAGTTAGTCTTATGGGAAAGAAACCTGCAAAGACTTAGGGCTTGGAAAATATTATTTGCAGAGAGTAACAATGAAAGAGCCTGCAAGCCGGTAACAGCTGGGAACATTGTTATCACCTGGTTAGAGCTGGAAAGAAACATTCGGAGCAAGTAGGAAATGAAAAAAAAATCTACAAAGACAGGGTTTGGAAAACAGTGTTTGCAGAGAGTAACAATGAAAGAGCTTGCAAGCCAGTAAGAGCTGGGAACCTGGTTAGGGCTGGAAAGAAACTTATTCAGAGCAAGTTAGAGCAATGAAAAAATCCCTGCAAAGACTTAGGGCTTGGAAAACATTCTTCGCAGAGAGAAACAATGAAAGAGCTAACGAGGTAAGAGCTGGGAAGATCGTTAGCATCTCCGAGTCTTCGGAGAGGGGTGGCATACAAGTCTAATAAATTATTAGGGCTGTGGTGGGGGTGGAGAACCTCTTATACTCCAAAAAATATGATATATTGTTTCCCTTTACTTTTCAACTCTAGCTCTTGTATTTTATTTTTCCACTCATCAATCCTCTCATCTTTCTAGCTTTATAAGCTATTACATTCAGTAGCCATTGCAACCCTTTATCATTTCCTCGTTACTTGCTTAAATGTTACATGCTTTTGATCAAACCATTGATGTTCTTTTTTATATTACATAATATAACCTCCATTTGTTGCACAATTCTTTCTACTACCTCTACTTCCTCTTAACAAAAAGATCACTCTAGTGATAGAGTGCCTGCAGCTGTCTTATGCTGAGAAGTATCAGATCCCCATAGTGTAGATTGTTGAAGTTTGTAGGATCCTTGGGGATTTGTGAGATCTACAATACATAGAAGCAAAATACATGGATGATTTTATTGAAAACTTCATTTATTCTTTGTTAAATCTCTACAAATGGATATGTTTGTAGGGCAGAGCAATAATTTTTAGATCTTATGTCCAATCTCTATCTTAGATTCTAACTGTTTGAATATTAACTGTTATTAATAAATTTATAATTACTTCTAATGAAAATCTAACCAATTGAAAGAAAATTTCATCCAAAAACTGTAACCAAACAAACAAAAACCTAACAACAACCAACTCTAAAGAAAACTCCCAAATTAACTAGCCCGAGAATGCCTTCAGACCCAAAAAGAACCCTCAGGTTATATGTAAAAATCCATCCCTTGATAATAATTGCAACATCATGTAAAGTCTCACATGTGTAAATAGATTTAAACCATCATAACTTAATGGCTCAAAAAGCAAGTGATGTCTCACATATGCAAGATTGCTATTCACAGATCTAACATCACATGTCATATATTGTCACATCACCTCAGTCCTAGGACATCATCAATGGAATTAGTTCATTTATCAATCATAAAAGAAAAACTAAATTACAAATACACAAGTGTGAATCAATCTCTAAGTGCCACAATAAGAAAAGTGGAAAATTTCTAATAAATAAGGATGTGATCCAGTAAAAGAGTTTAGAAATTATACAGGTATGTGTGCATGCATGCACATGTATTCTATGGAATGTGAACAGATTCGGCTATAGAAGAGAATGAAATCAAAGATGTAATCACACATGCAATAAAACAACATTGAAATTCCATTAGGGCTCTGTTTAATAATAATAATAACAACAGAGTTGGAAGGGATCTTGGAGGTCTTCTAGTCCAACCCCCTGCTTAGGCAGGAAACCCTACACTATTTCAGACAGATGATTATCCAACATCTGCTTAAAAACTTCCAGTGTTGGGGCTTTCACAACTTCTGGAGCCAAGCTGTTCCAATGATCAACTGTTCTGACTGTCAGGAAATCTCTCTTTAGTTCTAAGTTACTTCTCTCCTTGTTTAGTTTCCACCCATTGCTTCTTGTTCTATCCTTAGGTGCTTTGGAGAATAGGTTAATTCCTTCTTCTTTGCAGCAACCCCTGAGATACTGGAACACTGCTACCATGTCTCCCCTAGTCCTTCTTTTCATTAAACTAACCATGCCTAGTTCCTGCAACTGTTCCTCATATGATGTAGCCTCCAGTACCCTAATCATCTTTGTTGATCTTCTCTGCACTTTTTCTAGAGTCCCAACAAAGGATAGATTGGAGACTGAGTGAAAATTCTTCAATTCAGCTGGATCTAGGGAATGCTTCTTGAGGAGGGAACTCACAACTGCTTCCTTTAGAGCTTGCAGGAAGGATCTCTCCATCAAGGAAGCATTGACCAGAGCCTGGAGCAAGCCTTTTGTTCACCTCCCTGCTGGCTGAAACCAGCCAGGAAGGGCACAGTTCCAGTAAACAAGTGGAGGAACTCACTACTCCCATAGCCTTGTCCACCTTCTCAGGACTAAGACCTACCCCTGTCACCTCAGTCAGAATTGCCCAATCAGAGTCCAGGTCCATTAGAATATGAGCTATTTTATCCACTGGAAATTGAACAAATTCCTCAGCTCTACCCTGCAAGGGCTCCTCCGCTCTCTCCACATTAAGAAGCGAGCAGGTCACGCTAAAAAAGGTGGCTGGGTGTGAATCCATGGACACAATAAGTGTGGAAAAATCCAAACATTTGCCGCCCTTATCACCACTAAATAAGTCCTAACAAAGGCACAGTAGTGTTCGATCAGATTCGGAATTACTGGTTCTCCAGCATCACTTTAGATGTCTCTTCTGGCATTTCATTTCTTGGAGCTCCTCCTTCATAGATCTTTGATCTTTGATCATTTCTTGGAGCTCCTCCTTCATAGATCTTTGATCTACCTCCATGAAGGTGGTTGCAAGGGTTCAATCTGGTCTACTGTCCCTGATGGTGCCTTATTCCAGACAACCACCAGGGACTCAGCTGGACTGTGGACAAGGGAGTCCAGTATTTCCCCAAGCTCCCTCTGGAAACCTTCAGGGTCCATTAGGCCCTTCAGAGTCCATTAGGCATCTGGGGAGGAAGCACTTAATTGACTCCTCCTCCCTGCAGTGGAGGAGTTGTGTCTTAAAGACCAACCTCAGCAGGATGTGATCTGACCATGACAAGGAGAAATGTCTATATCCCTTAATTCCAGATTATGTCTCCACTGCCCCGAGAGGAACACTAGGTCGAGTGTATGTCTCTCCCTTTGAGTCAGACCCTGAACTATGTGGGAAAGATCCATAGTTATAATGGAAGCCATGAACTCCTGAACTGAATCTGAGGATTCACCGAGTGATAATAAGTTGAAGTTCCCCAGCACCATAGATCTGGGGAACTCCACCTTCAACCCGGCTACTGCCTCTAGCATTGCAAGCAGGGTTGTTGTGACACAGCCGAGGGGCAGGTATATCAATAACAAACCCAACTGAAACCAAATAATTATGTGTAAACTTGAATACAATCATTCATTCATAAAGTTAAGATTCAGTTTGTGTGTAGTCATTCTGAGCCACCATGTCATAGTTTATTGAGCAGGTTGTGTGAATGTTTCTCTTTCATGCACTTTGGTTTCATGATATCTCAACTGAGCAACTGTCAAATTTATACCAACCTACAAATTATGTTTATAGGGCTGCTCCAGCATTCTAATAGTTTCTTAATTGAAATGACACGATGGTTTAAGCAGCTAATTAGCACTAAATAAATATGAAGAAACGAGTTGAAAGTGGTTGTTTTGCTATGGTCATATTTTTAATTAATTATTTGTATCTTGCCTTTGTTATTTTTGTAAATAGCTCAAGGTAATATTTGTAAAAGGTCACCATTTATCTAACACACTTTCCTCCTCCTATTGTCCCATCCCACAACCACCCTGCAAGATGGGTTGGAATGAGAAGAGTGACTGGCCAAAGTTTACTCAACGGCTAAGATGGGACTTGAACTCACAATCTCCTGCTTTCTAACCTAGTGCCTTAACCATTAGACCAAACTGGCTCTCAATCACAATTTCATGCACTAAAGGTCTACATTTTTCTTTTATGGATTTCAATCTGTTTTGTGTCCTTATACTGTATACTCTATATATGCGTATATACAGAATATATACTGTATATTCTGTATATGTGATGTTAAGCCCTGTACTCCTTTTTCCAAATTGTTCTTGAATTTCGTTTTGATCAGTCAGAGCACACCAACTATACGATATTTTTGGTTGTTCTGTTTAATCCCTGAAAACCTACAAGGCATTTGACTCTTTCACAGTTTCTCTTAAAAGAATTTTAAGTTATATTTCTTCTTCTTCTGTTTTGTACTGTGTTTCAAAGCAGCCTAGAGGCCCCTTTCTCCCATGCCTCCTGGAAGGAGAGTCCAGCATGGGTTTAGCTCAAGTCTTATTGGTAGGACTGAGTTTCAAATTAACATAAATAAATAATAATTAGGTACCGCCCCCTTGCTGCCCCAAGTACCCAGTTTTAAAAAACTCAGTCGAGGTTAAGGACATGAGTTTTTCTCTCTCCCTTTGGGTTGAGTATGTAAATGTAGTTTAATGTATATTAAATGTCTGTGAACCTTGTAATTTTTTTTCCCCTTTTTTCTCCTTTACTAGGTTCCTGTTTCTGATGGGGTCTCTGCCCTCCGCGGGCACCACCCCCACCTTTTCTCCTTTTGGGGCCTCTTCTCTCAGCGGGTACTGCCCACCGAGGAGCAACGGGGCTATAATTATAATGATAATTACTGACCTGGTGGTCTAGTGAGCCCATATCACCCCAGATGGGGGGGGGGTCCGCCCCTCCCCATTGTCGGGGGCGGCGAGAGACGGAGAATGCCGGAATTGAAGCCGCGGCGGCCGTTAGGAGCCGCCAAACAGCTGTTCGAGCGCTCGCAAAGAGCGAGCGGCTAGCGGGGACTGCTGCTTCGTCGGGCAGCCTTGGATGGCGCCGAGAGACAGGGGAGCGAGAAAAAAAGCCGCCGCGGCCGTTAGGAGCCGCCGAACAGCTGTTTGAGCGCTCGCAATAGCGAGCTGCATGGGAGGCTTCTATATCGCCTCACGTCGCCATGTTTTTGTTGCTGGCACCAAGCCAAGAGCGCGAACGGCATTGATTGCCGTTTTAATTAGGCGCGAACTGGGCAGCTGGCCAAGTTATCTGCCTTAGGCAGTCTGCCCAGTGACAGCCGAAGGGGTCACGTGACCGGCTGACAGCCTATGAGAAGGCTGCTTTTTCACTGTCAGCTTTGCCTGCTTGCTCATCATTTGTGTGGCAGAGCTTTCTATTCCTGAACAAACGACTGTGGCTGTTCATTGTTTGTGGCTTGGATTGTGAGTACGCTGCCCCATATCAATAAATATGGCAGATCAACTTGTCACTGGGGAGGAGCAGGCCCAGGCAGTCAAAACTCCGGTCAAGGGGAAGGATAAGGCCAACAAGCCTAAAAATAAGCCTTCTCAATCCAGCTCCTCTCTTCGTGAGGCTGAGAGGAAGATCAAGGCCCTAGAGCAGCGTCTGGAGGCGGCCTTGTCCCCCCCCATCGTAGGAGGACTAACTATAGGCCCGTTCCAGCCCCTTCCTCCATCTGCTCTTTCACCTGCGCTTTCTATGGGGCTCCAGGGCACCGCAACAGAGAGAGACTGGTCCCCTGACAGGCAGATCCCCCCTCCATTGCCATCACCTGCAGCGAGGCCTGAAAGGCCTACCTCCTCTCATAGGCAGGCACTGTCTCAAGGGGAGCTACAGACACCATGTTATGTGCCTTCATCTACCTTCACCCCCACGGCAGCGGGGCTTAGAGACAATGCAGATGCTTGGCAGGCCTTTGCCCCTGCTATACAGGACATTGTGGCCAATGCATTTACGCAGGGCATAGCTGCGGCAACACAACGAGCCAATGTATTTCCCTCTCAGCCTATCCAGCCCAGAGACATCTGGTCAGCACCACCGCCCCCGCCTGGGCTGGGTTCTGTATCCATTGACCAGACTGACTTTGAAGAGGACAGTGACCACGGTGAGGGCCTGTCAGATGATGAATTCACTGTTCCAGAGCAGCCAGCAGTGGCGGGACTCTTTAAACCCTCCTTGTATAGGGTTTTATTGCGCAAGGCAAAACAAGCCTTAGATGTGCCAGGAGCAACCCCACTAGTGGAGCCATCAGACGGGCCACGCACCTCGGCTGCTTTATGCAAGGAACCCGCTAAGGAATCGGACAAGGTTCCTGCTTTGGAGATTTTCCTCGAGAATGTCAAGCGCCCATGGCAACATCCGGCGGCGGCACAGGGGCCTTCTAACCTGGAACGCAGGTTTTATACTTTTGATGACAGCATGGAGACGCTACTCCAGTTCCCCCCCGTGGACAAGCCGGTGGCCACTTTGGTTTCCCGCACGGTTGTGCCTTCAGAGACGGCGGACAATTTGAAACCGGATGAAAGGAGAGCGGAGACTCTTCTCAAAAAGACCCACCAGATGGCCGCTTGGGCTCTTCAAGCAGCTTCCACTGCCTCCTTCTTCAGTCGGGCATCCATTATGTGGATTCAGGAGGTTCAGGCGAGACTGGCTCCTGAAGAGACTCGACTGCGGCAGGACTTGAATAAGCTCCTCGCTACTGCGGAATTTTCCACAGATGCCACCCTGCATGCCGTGAAATTTGCCTCCAGGGCTATGGCTTCCACCATCGCGTCAAGGCGCCTGCTTTGGCTCAGGAACTGGCAGGTGGATGCCAAGTCCAAGTGGACTTTGTCTTCGGCGCCCTTTGAGGGCACTAAATTGTTCGGGGAGGCCCTAGATCCTGTCCTGGTGGAGGATAAGGATAAAAGGAAGGTCCTCCCAAGATCTTTCCGCCGCCAGGACCGCAGGGCTGGTCCGTACTCCCGTAGGCAGTCCTTTCGGTGGGACTCGTGGTCCGCCCCTTCACAGCAGGCCAGACCTTACTCGCAGGGGGCCTTTTCCACATCCTACAGGAATGACCGACAGTATTCCCAGGAACGAGGCAGAGGTTTCTCCCAGACGAGACGTCCATACCGGGGATACCAACAACGGAACGCCAGACGTGCCAAGTGACTGCCTGGACGACATTCCTTTGGGGGGCAGGCTACAAAAGTTCAGCGACAGATGGCGAGCTACCACCTCAGACCCTTGGGTCTTAGCCACTGTTTCGCAGGGGCTAAAGATCGAGTTTCTACACGATCCTCCAAACCATTTTACTGCCTGTCCGGTCCCCAGAGACTTCGAAAGGAGGTCTCTGTTAGATCAGGAAATCCTCCACCTTTTACAAATTCAGGCGATCGAACCTGTTCAGGACAATTCCAAGGGTACGGGATTCTATTCAAGGGTGTTCCTTGTACCCAAGGCCTCCGGGGGTTGCAGGCTCATCTTGAACCTCAAACGTCTCAACCAGTATATTCTGTACCGACGGTTCAAGATGGCCTCCCTCCGCTCCATCCTGGCCTCTGTTCGGGCAGGGGACCTGCTTACTTCAGTGGATCTAAAGGAGGCCTACCTGCACATTCCCATACACCCGTACCATCGACAATTTCTTCGATTCTGTCTACACAACGTCCATTACCAGTACAGGGCCATGCCCTTTGGCCTATCATCGGCCCCACGTACCTTTACGAAGGTACTGGATGCACTACTGGCCGATCTGCGGTCCCGACCTATACGGATTCTCGCATATCTGGACGACATCTTACTTCTGTCTCCAACCCGCCAGAGGGCGCACAAGGACTTACGAACCACGATGTCTTGTCTACAGCGTCATGGTTTTACCATCAACACGCCAAAAAGCCATTTGGCTCCTGCCACCAGACTCATTCATCTGGGTGCGGTGATAGATACGGTCTCTCAAAGAGTGTATCTATCCCCGGACAGACAGCACCGCATCTGTTCCCTCATAGCCGGCCTTCAACAGAGCCGAACGGTGCCGTTGTCTTTCCTGTCAAAGGTACTCGGGACCCTGGTATCCTGCGTGGACATTGTTCCTTGGGCCCGTTACCATTATCGACTGCTCCAGTGGACCTTACTCCCGTTTCAGCGTCGCAGATTGAGCCATACCCACCGTCCAACCGTCGTGGGACGCGAGTTACAACTCTCCCTCCGCTGGTGGAGATCTGCAGCACTGCGGCAGGGCACTTCCTTCGGACCATGCCATCACACGATCCTCACCACAGACGCCAGTCTGCTGGGGTGGGGGGCTCACATCCAGTCCCAGGTGGCTCAGGGCTTCTGGAGCCCCCAGGAACTATGTCCAATAAACATCAATTTCTTGGAGTTGAGAGCTGTCCGCTTGGCCTTGCTGGCCTTCGCCACCTTACTGGAAGGTCACCACGTCCTTGTACGCACGGACAACGTAGCGACCAGGGCGCATTTAAATCACCAGGGCGGGACGCGCTCTCTCAGGTTGATGGAAGAGACAGTCCTCCTCTTCAACTGGGCGGAGACTCATCTTTCCTCCCTCCATGCAGAGCACATCGCGGGGGAGGACAACAAGCAGGCGGATTGGCTCAGTCGCCAGGAACTGGACCCGGCGGAGTGGCGGCTCGATCCGGACCTGTTCCAGGAAGTCTCGCGCCGGTTCGGGGAACCGGTGGTGGATCTCTTCGCTACCCCCCAGAATACCCAACTCCGGAGGTTCTACTCCCGGTTTCCAACTCCGGGAGCCGAAGGAGTCAATGCACTACATCTTCAGTGGCCAAAGGTCCTACTGTACGCCTTCCCCCCGATTCCACTCATTCCATCAGTGGTAAGGAAGATCCTGTCGGAGGAGGCGGAGGTGATCTTGCTAGCGCCTCATTGGCCTCGGAGACCGTGGTTTGCGGACCTCAGAGAACTGTCCATTTCTCCACCGTGGAGGATACCGGACGACCGGATATGCCTCAGCCAGGGGTTCGTGTACCACCCGGAACCTCAATGGTTTCACTTAACCGCATGGCATTTGAAGGGGACAGGTTGAGGAGCTGTCTCCTTCCCGAGAATGTTATCGCGACTATTCAAGCGGCTCGACGCCCTTCCACAGTCCGAATTTATCAGGCAACATAGGCAGCCTTTCATTCTTTCTGCAATGACAGGAACCTTCGACCACAGGATTCCTCAGTCATCCCTGTCCTGGAATTCTTGCAGAAGGGTTTGGAGAAAGGTTTGGCGCCAAACACGCTAAAACGCCAGGTCGCAGCGCTTGCCACCATTATAAAGCGGGACGATGGGGGACCTTTAACTAGTCACCCTTGGATTAAGGATTTTCTCAGAGGGGCTACCAACACGCATCCCCCTCCTGTTCGTCGTTTTCCCACATGGGACTTGACCTTGGTCCTTCAGGCCCTCACGGGACCACCGTTTGAACCGTTGAGAACTGTTCCATTGCGTTACCTTTCCTTTAAGACGGCCTTTTTGGTGGCAGTCACCTCGGCAAGGCGGGTTTCCGAACTGTCTGCCCTGTCGGTCAGATCAGACTTGTGTCAATTTTATCCAGACAGAGTTTGTTTACGTCTGGATCCCACCTTTCTTCCAAAGATTAACACTCACTTTCACAGGGCTCTAGAGCTGGTGTTACCGGATTTCTGTGCTCATGGTACTCACCCTTTAGAGCTTAAATGGCACAAGATAGACGTACGCAGAGCACTGAAGCTTTACATCAGGCGTACCGGCAGTTCACGCAAGACTGAGGCTTTGTTTGTTTCGTTTAGTGCTAGCAAACTGGGCCTCAAGGTATCTTCTAATACTATCAGCCAGTGGGTGAGACTATGTATAGTTGAGGCGTACAAGGCGAGCGCAAGGACTCCACCGAGTGGTATACAGGCTCATTCGACAAGGAGTGCGGCTTCTTCGGCAGCTTGGGCGTCACAAGCTCCCCTTGAAGATATCTGCAGAGCCGCGGCCTGGAGTTCACCCACAACTTTTATTCGCCATTACAAATTGGACACCTTCGCTTCAGCTGAAGCTGCTTTTGGCAGACGGGTACTCCAGAAGGTGTGCGGGGAGGTGCCACCCATGGTTCACAATCTCCCTCCCTGAACCTTGGACCTTGGGTATATCCCATGCTGGACTCTCCTTCCAGGAGGCATGGGAGAAGAACCGTTGTACCTACCTGAACGGTCTTCTCGATGCCCTGGAAGGAGAGTCCATACCCTCCCGAAGAACCATGGGAGTTTTGGTTTGATGATACTGTTTTCTTATGTTATTATGGTTGTAATAAAGTTCATTACCTTTACATCTTTTCGTTTTTTAAAACTGGGTACTTGGGGCAGCAAGGGGGCGGTACCTAATTATTATTTATTTATGTTAATTTGAAACTCAGTCCTACCAATAAGACTTGAGCTAAACCCATGCTGGACTCTCCTTCCAGGGCATCGAGAAGACCGTTCAGGTAGGTACAACGGTTCTTCTGATTCATCCCCCTGGAGTGAAGAACAAGTCCTTCTACAAAACATGGCCTCTTTTAATATGAAAATTGGACATTTCATGACCTTTGTCCAACTGCCAAATTAATTAAATTGGAAATTTGCAGTGTATTTTTATAAATGAAACTGAAAAAAATATTTTTTTTAAATGATAATATTTCTGACACTAACTTTCTAAGAGAGTTTGCATCGGATGGGAAATGAATACTCGGACACCAAGCTGGGTAAAATGGGTCACTTTATTAAATATTAACAGAAAGACCTGCAAGGGTCACTAAATGGGTTGGAGTTTCCTGAACACAACATGCTTGGCAACTAAATGGGTGTAACTCCCTGCCTGATGAGGGTGAGGCATGCCCCGCCTACACCCAGCCCTTAAAGCCACACCCAGCATGTGGGAGGGCTCACCCTGCATGACCTGGAACCAGAAATGACGTAGGTGAGCCCCAAGGGCACCCCCTTCACACCGCTCTGTCCGGTGAGGAAGCATGAGTTGTGGGATGGGGGTGCCAATCATCTTACAAAAGATGCCCAAAGGAGAACACACAGTTGTTACTGTTACCCTTTCCGCCCA
Organism: Erythrolamprus reginae; assembly: GCF_031021105.1. Taxonomy (NCBI): domain Eukaryota; kingdom Metazoa; phylum Chordata; class Lepidosauria; order Squamata; family Dipsadidae; genus Erythrolamprus; species Erythrolamprus reginae. Next base: position 33,091,873 of record NC_091955.1, on the reverse strand, counting down.
GTTTATTGCTGTGAGCCGCCCCGAGTCTGCGGAGAGGGGCGGCATACAAATCTGATTAAACTTGAAACTTGAAACTTCTGTCACAGCAGGGTGTCAGATCTCTATCTTGGCCCCCCACTCCCACTCCTAAGCCTGCCCCAGCTCACTCAGGCACCACTGCAGGTCTGTGGAAAAATGCCAGTCCCGACATCTGCACTACACTGACCCAGTGAAGACTAGGGGAGTTTAAACACATACCTGGGTGTCTGATCACTCTGCCACCCACTGCCATGTTAACCCGTATCCTTGTCCTATCCACCACCATTGGTGTGACAGCATCTCTACACCCCCTCCATGGAAGGGGATCAAAAACCACACAACAGCCGTAGGCCCTGTACGAACCGTGGGTTTACCATGACATGACATCCCTGTGCCAAGTCCTTCACAACAAATTGTATGCCAAGCCATATGCTCCGCAAGCCCCGAGGGTCTACTATGACTTGACATCCCTGTGGCAAGTCCTTCACCACAACAAGGTCATTGCCACCGATGTGCAACACCAACCATCTGGGTCCTACCGGCTCTCCTCTGCTTGAGTCGTGGCAACATCCACTACTCCTGGGTACCCTGTGCCCCCAGACCTATGCCATGTGGCTGCCTACTGCCAGCCTGTGTATACATACTTCCTGTTAATGGACTAGGCATCACGTTGCTTTCTCGCTTCCCCCCAACCGATGAACACACTGTACACTATAGCCACTGTCTAATGCTCCTGTGTTCCTGTCGGGGAATAAGAATACTCCTCCTTCAGCCTAAAAGTCACCGGATAGTTCTGAAAAATTACTCAAGTGGCCTTTGTTTGCCTACTCAGGGTGAGAAATAATTGAAAGAAAATTTAATAAAGCATGCTAAGTATCCTGCCACTCGTCTCATGCCATTGTTTTCCTGAAACAGAGAAGTCGTGACATGGAAAACTGCATGCCGTAACTATATTATATTATTATCATTCCCTTTCTCATGTACAGAAAAGGCCTGCTTCTGACTATTATAGTCATCAGCACAATAATTCACATTTGAGAAAATGTGGAAAAATTCAGAATATTAGTGACCCGATTCATGTAAACAATGATCACCGTGTGTCACTGTTTCTGATAAACAATGGACACACAGGAACTAGCACAGAGAAAATGTTGGACAAGTTATCCCTTAGAGCAGAACATAACTAATTAAATATGGCCATAGGACTATCAGAGATAATTCATAAGAAACGTTGGGGGGGGGGAACATGTTTGACCGGAGGGGGTGATGGTGTTGCTATTAAGGCCAACTTAAAAGTGAAAAGGAAAACATAATTCAGATAACTCACATCATGTTAGCCTCATTGCAAGCTACCCATGCAAGTGGACAAACTACCTATGTCAGTGCCTCCCTTAGAGCTTCTCTAAAATACACGATAGTCAACTACATGAGACCGTACCTTAAAACAGGCCCTTATTCCTTGAACTTGCTATTTGTGGTTTACCTTTTAAATTTGTTTCTCACAAAGAGTTTTACCTAACGTGAAACTTATAATAGAGATAACAGGAACTACGTTCCTTGTTTTCACAAATGTACTTATCCTCTTAGGTAACCAAACAATGGAGTGGGTTTCTCAGGCACAAATTTTAAAGGAGCTGAGATAATATGGCTCTATTCCCTGAAAGGCAAGAGATCATGCCTGCTGTTAATACCTTCATTGTCTCACAGGGCAATGATTTCACCTGTCACGTTTAAAAACAGCAGCCTTCATTTCCAATTACAACTGGAGATAGATGCCGTAGGATTTCTGGGCAAATAAATTGATATCTCATTTCCATTGGTCTAGCATGGGCTGGAAAGTTGTCCCCCCCCTACCAGAAGCAACAATTTAGCTGCGCCCCAGCCATGAAAATGGTTTTGCCATGAGTAGATTAGTCAGAGAGTGGGAGAAACATCCCCAACTATCAGAGAAGCCATGACCTGAAGGTCTGCAGGCCAAAAAACTTTATTGTTGTTGTTGTAATTATTATTATTATTATTATTATTATTATTATCATCATCATCATCATTATTATTATTATTATTATTATTATATTATCATCATTATTACTCCTACTACCCTCCTACCAATATTACTCTTGCTGTTTAATATTACTACTACTACTACTACTACTACTACTACTACTACTACTACTACTACTATAATGTCAATCACCCAATCTGTTATTGCACACTATATCCTATTCTCCTTCCCAGGTCTGGCACATTCTAGAGGTATTGGACTCTTCTCCATACAAATTACCCGTTCTGGTTCCTATCTGGGCATCAGCTATTCCCAGATGAAAGGGTTGGATATCCGACCCAATTAATCGAAACAGTCTTTGGTGCCATTGCCATAAAGCATACCTTTAGTGCTTAAAAAAACGGATACCTACATGCATAACTTCATCCTTTAGCACCATTCGATAACACTCATAATGGTAGACCTATTGCCAAAACTAGGGAGCTTAATTGCTTAATTGGAGGAAATTACCAACCAATTCGTCTGCCCAGTACATATTTAAGAATGCCAAAGACAATATGAGGAGGCAATGATAATGTTTTCCTGTCTCTATTGGTCATGCCACTAGTTGCCCGCAGTTCTCAAAGTTATTAACTATACCCTGCAGACCATGAAACTGATGGCTTAAAGAACGCATTTAAGAACCTTCCATTGAAGGTATAACCAGTATAAGTAAGGATTGCTGCCCAATATATAAATTAAAGCCCAACCCACGGGGCTGATTACCCTATTTTAGCTTTAGCCCACTGCAATGAATATTTAAAGTACAATAACTTCTCTTTTAGAAGTCCATGTAACATGAAATCTTAACTTAGAAGTGGTTATACCATAGGTCTTTAAATTTGGCCAACTTAAGACTTGTGGACTCCCACTTCCAGAATTCTCCAACCAGCTGCATTGTATTATCAGTTCATTGCAGTGCAGAATAAGGGATATATTCATTCCCAACAACAGAAGTGTGATAAAGGTAGTTTAGCTTCACAGGCCCTAGAACCTGGATACTCTAATGTTGTTTGATTTGTTGTAATCCGCCCCTAGCCCTTAGAGCGGGGCAGCATAATAGTCCAATAAATAAACAATAACCACAACAACAAACAAACAAAAAATTTACTTAATAAACAAGTCCATCAAATTATAATTACCAGTAAATCAAACAATCCAGAGAGGGCTAGGGTATTTAACTCTAAAAGCTATATTTTGTATATAAAAAATTACATATGACATTGCAGTGGCAATAGTGCAATGCCATGCCTTGCTTGTTCTGATGTATTTGTTTAAACCACCATGTTGTTCCTATTGCATGGAATGGTGTATTTAAAAACCACCATCTTAACTATTAAACAAAAATGCATATTTTAGTATTTACTAAATACCGCCATTTTATGGCCTATGCGCACCCTGAACATTATGTTGTAACCTATGGGTTGGAATTAAGCATAAGTTATTTTTAACAAATTGATTTTCAACGATAGCCAGGTAAACGGTAGTAAATCTGCCTTCCTATCTGGCCTGAGAAGAGTGAGTTAAACAGCTTGAACTGTAACATCTTTCCATAGGTACAGGGTTCCAGACAAACACCACATGCACCTGGTTCTTATAGTTGCTATGCTTTGATCTGCGAAATGCATTTTCATAAACCATACATAGCACAGCACAGTGCAGAATAGCATCCAATAACCAAAATTGAAGGGGGAGGCTTGAAGGTCCTCTAGTCCATCCCCCAACTCAGGCAGGGGAAAAAACCTATACCACTCCATATAAGAAAGGTGCCAGGGTGAGGCACCCATACCATTTGCCCGAGAACTACTGCCATAAGCTCAGCCTCTACCACTACGATGATCGGCTTCCTTGCTGGGGGAAGGGGAATCTACCCATTCGTTTGGCTCATCGGAGACCATTAAAAAGGGGGGAGGCTAGGCTAAGCTGCCTTCCCGGATGCCCCCACCCCTACCAGCAAGCCTGTGTTGCCCCCAGGCACTCCCTTTGATCCCAGGGGACTCTCTGACTATGTCCGGCCGTCTTCCTGGTTCCTCGAATATAACTTGCTTTTTCCTGGTGATCGCATTGCTCCCAGGAGCTCTAAAATGGCACCATTGTCCCCTTTAATCCTGGTGCCCAGGAGATGACGTAGAGGCCGTTAAACGAAGCACTGGGCTCGTCATGACAATTTTGCCGGGGAGAACGTGGTCAGCCGAGGGCGCAGGTCCCACGGACGCAGGCAGATTCAGAGGCAGCCGGCCGATTGCATGCTGGCTGGCTGGCTCAGCTGCTGGCTGCCCGGAGCTCGCAGGCAGCGATGGAAACCCATGATGTGGCTGTCGCTGCCTCCTCTTGCCTCTGTGCATCAAGGAGGCTGAGCAATCAAGCACAGAGCAGTGCGGACCTTCCGAAGCTGCAACCGCCAGTGAAGCCTTCATGTGAGAGACATCGTGTGCAGGTGGGTGGAGCTGAGGGGGGAGCTCGACACCCCCTCCTCCTCAGGAAGCTACTTACGGTCTGCCTGGCTTCGAGCTCGGTGGGCAAGGGAAGCCAGGGTGGTGAGCAGGCCCTGATAAAGGGCGCTCACCCCACCCCTGCTTCCCAGAATGCCCGAGCAGTCAATGGTATTCTGGGGTGCTCCCGCACTACCATGCGGGATCACCCCAACTGATAGGCGGTGCCGAGTTGGTTCCCGTCTTCAGCAAATGTCGGCTGGGCGTTAATTCGCCCAGCCTCTCAATTAAGATGAAAAATGTAATTATGAACTTTCACTGGCATGCCTATTCAGTAAAAAGTCATAATACTACCTCGTTCATTCCAAATAAAGCAAATACTGTATAGGGAATGAAGGTGAAATACTACATTACATCTCTTGTAACAGATACTGTTTATTTGTCTTTTTTATCCTGTGTTCTTCAGTATCAACCTTTCTCATTTCTTGCCTCTTACTGTTTTCTTTACAGTCATATAGTGAAAGCAAATTTCACTCTTATAGTTTATTTATTTATTTATTTATTTATTTATTTATTTATTTATTTATTTATTTATTTATTTATTTATTTATTTATTTATTTATTTATTTATTTATTTATTTATTTATTTATTTATTTATTTATTTATTTATTAGATTTGTATGCCGCCCCTCTCCGAAGACTCGGGGCGGCTAACAACAGTAAAGAAAACAATGTAACAAATCTAATATTAAAAATTAATCTAAAACCCCCCGATTTTTATTTATATAATATACAATATGTAGACCACCATTGTGAATTCCTTCTATGCCAGCTATAATGTTTATTGGAAGAATCAAAACAGTTCAAGAAGTCCAATTTAAAATATAGAAGTCCATAGTTATATATTTTGCTGTATAATATTTGAAATATATTTTGCTGTATAATATTTTCAGAATGTATTGACTTTAGTCTACAACATCAACATTAGGGTGGAAAATACAAGATTCAGATAATGGCTTGTTGGATTGATTGTGCCTTTGTATGCATAAATTCCAATCTATCTTCTCTGGTTTTCTCACTTTACTGACTAAATGAAATTGCCTGGTTTGTTAAACAAAATTTGCAGTGATATCCAAATTGTCAAACCATGGTTTTAATTCTGCCTAGAAACAACTATTTTTATTTTGGCTAAGTCCAAGCTTATAGGAAGTGTTTAAACCCCAGTCTTCCATTAGGAGTATCTCATCAAACTGTGGTTTGACAAATACAGAAATAAAGATAGCCCTTAACTTACAACAGTTCATTTACTGACTGTTCAAAGTTACAACAGCACTGGGAAAAGTGACCTATGACCTTTTTTCACATGAACATTGCGGAGTCCATTTGGTCCCATGATCAAAATTGAGACACTACTTGCAGAGTAGTGCTGAGGATTTTAACACATTTTTCGCTGATAAAATCGCTTGGATCTGAGCGGACCTCGACTCCAATTGAATAACAGAGTCGACTGACAACGAGTCAGTCGAGGTGACTGGGGCCCGTACTTGTCCACCTGTCTGGGAAGAGTTTGATCTGGTGACACCTGATGAAGTGGACAAGGCCATTGGAGCTGTGAGTTCCGCCACCTGCTTACTGGATCCATGTCACTCCTGGCTGGTCTCCGCCAGCAGGGAGGTGACACAGAGCTGGGTCCAGGAGATTATCAACGCTTCTCTGGGGAGGGGGTCCTTTTCGGATCCCTACAAGGACGTACTTGTGCACCCCCTCCTCAAGAAACCTTCCCTGGACCCAGCCATTCTTAACAACTATTGGCCAGTCTCCAACCTTCCCTTTATGGGGAAGGTTGTTAAGAAGGTGGTGGCACTCCAACTTCAACGGTCCTTGAAAGAAGCCGATTATCTAGGCCCTCGACAGACAGGATTCAGGCCTGGCTACAGCACGGAAACTGCTTTGGTCACGTTGATGGATGATCTCTGGCGGGCCCAGGACAGGGGTTTATCCTCTGTCCTGGTTCTTCTTGACCTCTCAGCGGCTTTCGATACCATCGAACATGGTATCCTTCTGCACCAGCTGGAGGGGTTGGGGTGGGAGGCACTGTTCTTCAGTGGTTCTCCTCCTACCTCTCCGGTCGCTCGCAGTCGGTGTTAGGGGGGGGGGCGAGGTCGACTTCAAGGTTACTCCCTTGTGGGGTGCCTCAGGGGTCGGTCCTCTCCCCCCTGCTATTCAATATCTATATGAAACCGCTGGGTGAGATCATCCAGAGGCATGGGGTGAGATATCATCAGTACGCAGATGATACCCAGTTGTACATCTCCACACCATGTCCAGTCAACGAAGCAGTGGAAGTGATGTGCCAGTGCCTGGAGGCTGTTGGGGTCTGGATGGGTGTCAAAGACTCAAACTCAACCCGGATAAGACGGAGTGGCTGTGGGTTCTGCCTCCCAAGGACAATTCCATATGTCCGTCCATAACCCTGGGGGGGGAACTATTGACCTCCTCAGAGAGGGTCCACAACTTGGGCGTCCTCCTCGATCCACATCTCACATTAGAGAACCATCTTTCAGCTGTGGCGAGGGGGATGTTTGCCCAGGTTTGCCTGGTGCACCAGTTGTGGCCTTTTCTGGACCAGGACTCATTGCTCACAGTCACTCATGCCCTCATCACCTTGAGATTCGACTACTGTAATGCTCTCTACATGGGGCTACCTTTGAAGAGTGTTTGGAAACTTCAGATCGTGCAGAATGCAGCTGCGAGAGCAATCATGGGCTTCCCAAGGTATGCCCATGTTACACATGTTACACCAACACTCCGCAATCTGCATTGGTTGCCGATCAATTTCCGGTCAACAACAGTGTTGGTTATGACCTATAAAGCCCTTTATGGCATCAGACCAGAATATCTCCAGGACCGGCTTCTGCCGCACGAATCCCAGTGACCAACTAGTTCCCACAGAGTTGGCCTTCTCTGGGTCCCGTCGACTAAACAATGTCATTTGGCGGGTCCCAGGGGAAGAGCCTTCTCTGTGGCGGCCCCGACTCTCTGGAACCAGCTCCCCCCAGAGATTAGAACTGCCCCCCCACCCTCCTTGCCTTTCGTAAACTCCTTAAAACCCACCTCTACCGTCAAGCATGGGAAAATTGAGACATCTCCCCCGGGCCTATACAATTTATGTATGGTATGTTTGTGTGTGTGTATGTCTGCTTTAATAATAGGGTTTTAATGTTTTTAAATTATTAGATTTGTCATGAATTGTTTTATTGTTGTTGTGAGCCACCCCGAGTCTATGGAGAGGGGCAGCATACAAATCTAATAAATAAATAAATAAAATAAATTCATATTTAAATCAATTGCACTTTGCTGGGGTCCTATGATCTCTTTTGCGACCTTCTGACAAGCAAAGTCAATGGGGAACCCCAATTCATTTAACAACTGCAGTGATTCACTTAATAACTGTCGCAAGAAAAGACATAAAATTGTGCAAAGTTTACTTAACTGTCTCACTTAGTAATATAAATTTTGGGTTCACTTATAGTTGCAAGTTGAGGACAACTTGTAATAAGCTAGAAATGCAAAAGAAGAGGACATTCAAATCAGTAGGAATATGTTGACAGTTTTTAAAAGTTCTTATTGAATGAACTTTTGTTGTTAGAGCAAAATATCTAGCATTGTCTGTGATTTTACTAAATATTTTCATTTCCTTTAAATTCTGAATTACAGATTTGACAAGCTCAATTTTAAGGTACCTTACTTCTTAATGTTTTAGAGTTCTATTTTTCTTATTTAAAATCATAACATCATCTGGCATTCAGAAAACCCAAAACTCTGTTTATGCAGAAATTTGGATCATCATAATTACCTGAACACATTGTACATGTTTATTTTCTTCTAACAGCAGCAATGTAGTGGACCTTATCTGAGAGAAGCATTGTTCAAAATAATATACATTGTTTATTCAAGTAGAAAATTAAAATCTCTCACCCAGCCAACAGGAGAATTTTGTAAACAGAAATATCCCTGTATTCATGCTTCCATTACTTCTCGTAAGGAGGTGCCAGTTCTTCTTAATGTCCACTGCTAGATTGGATCGCAAGAGCTAGATCAGTATACATTTCTGTGCTCCTAGTAAGTCCCCAAGGGCTGGGTTTCAAATTCAGAATGTAGTTACTATGTTTTAACATCAAGGGAATCTAATTCTGTTTCATATATAGGTCTGTGTATTGATCAGAAAGGAAGTATAAATAGTTCTTTTCTTAGCTCAATCATTAAAGCTTGGGATTCCTCTGAAATTATTGCATTATATCCCATTTTTCCCCCATGGTTATTTGCATTCCTGGAAACTCTGAGAAGCATCTTGAAAACATACAAAGAATATGTTGGAGTTGAAAATCACTGTTTTATTAACTTTAGAAGTGCTTAATATTATGTTAGTTAAATGATAAAAAGATTCTGAAAATTATTCAGCTCGTGGAATATTGAACAAGTAATTTCTAGTATTTTAAGTAAGTTTGTAATTTTGTTTAGCATACTTGTTTGAAGGTTAGGAAACACTGAAGTGTAGATTTAGAATTGCATTTTTCAAAATGAAACAGAAACTGTTGAAAAAGTATGCACACATATTCCACTTGACTGTGGCCTCAGTCATTATTAAGCATTTCTAAAGTTAATAAAACAATGGATTTCACCTGCAACATGTTATTTTATCAAATATTATTTCTTTCCAATTATTGTTTATCAGGAAATGAGTTAATTTTCAATTGTGAACTGGGAGTGAAAAAGCATATAATTCCGGTATGTCAAGGGGCTGGAATGTGGTCATAGGAATATTACCTTCAACAAATGATAAAATGGTGGACATCTCTACTTGGCTATTTTGGCTGACCAATGAACCATAATTCACAGCCGTAGAAACAACTGGATGGGTTTAGGCCAATTACTGTTTCAATTCTATTTTACAAGTTTATCTTGTGAAGATAAAATGAAAGGAAGTTGCCATATGAACTACCAGAATTCTTGTAGATGAGACAGACATAGTTGTAAACAACAAGAGGAAACCAACAAATTAAAAAGCAACAAATATTCTAATTAAGTTTTCTAACGATTTTGATTGAATGTGCTGTCCTACAACTAAACAATATGATAACCTCCAGAGGATTTTGAATTTTTTCCTACTATGCCCAGAGTATAGGTGAAACAGGAAATCTTTTCTCCTAATTATTAAATGTGTTGGGAGAAAAATGGATAGCTTTGTTTAAAGGAACAGTGCAAAAGATACTACCTCTAAAAGGTCAAAAAAGTCACTTGTTTCACATAAAATATTGGTTTTCACTCAGACTAATTATTGGCAATGTTTTGGGATGGTTTTTTTACAAAACTATGTTGAGAGGGTGAGTGGTGTGCATGAGTGTATGTGCATAATCTCTACACATAAAATAGATGGCTACCATATTTTTTGGAATATAGGATGCACCTTTTTTCTCCCTAAAAGAGGCTGAAAATTTGTGTATGTCTTATACTTTGAATGTAGCTTTTTTCAGAGCTTTTTCCCCATCCTATATATATGCTAACGATCTTCCTGGCTTCCTACTACCTCCAAAGAAGATTTTTTCCAGCCCTAAGCCTTCAGTCTTGTTTTTATTCCTACTCTCGCTGAAAAAGGCTTATTCAGCCGTAACGCGGTGCTAACAATCTTCCTGGCTTGCAGCTTATTATTGATTTGATTTGATTTGATTTGATTTGATTTGATTTGTATGCTGCCCCTCTCCGCAGACTCAGGGCAGCTCACAACATTAACAAAAAACAATGTATCACAAATCTAATATTAAAAAGTCTCTAAAAACCCCTTATTAAAAAAAACAAGACACACACACAAACATACCATTCATAAATTATGTAGGCCAGGGGGAGATGTCTCAGTTCCCTCATGCCTGACGGCAGAGGTGGGTTTTAAAAAGTTTGCGAAAGGCAAGGAGGGTGGGGGCAATCCTAATCTCCAGGGGGAGCTGGTTCCAGAGGGTCGGGGCTGCCACAGAGAAGGCTCTTCCCCTGGGACCCGCCAAATGACATTGTTTAGTCGACGGGACCCGGAGAAGGCCAACTCTGTGGGACCTAACTGGTCGCTGGGATTCGTGCGGCAGAAGGCGGTCCTGGAGATATTCTGGTTCAATGCCATAAAGGGCTTTATAGGTCATAACCAACACTGTTGTTGACCAGAAATTGATCGGCAACCAATGCAGACTACAGAGTGTTGGTGATTTGTTTTAAGGAAATGAAACAGAAAAGAATGGATAGATTTCTCATTTGAACAGAATGGTCCTTGTTTTTTGCCTTTCAGCCATCAGTCACAACCAATGTTCCCTCTAAGGTGCACAGCCACATGGCCGCACACTCAAAAACAACCCCCCGTGCAGTCTTTTCCGAGGCTGCACCGAGGAGTCAGGCCTCGGAGTTGGGGGGGAGCGGCAAGGAAAGTGCGGGGAAGTCTTCCGCCAGCAAAGGTTTTTTCTGCCCCGAATATCACGAGCTCCCCATTCCACTGTCAGCCCGCCACGCGCTCCTGGGGGGGGGGGAGGCCGAGCGCTCCACCCTGAACTTTAAAAAGAAAGGCGGAGCTGGAGAGTCTCTCCCAGCAGCCCCAACCGGGAGGCTCGGCACCGGCCCATACAAAATGGGCAGCACCGGGGGCAGCCGCTACTCCCTTTTCTTCCACCACCTGTGTCTACTGCTGGCGGCCGTTGCCACGGGTTCCTTGGCTGGAAGCTGCTGCTTTACTCCAGGCAGCCCAGCCACATGCCCATAGAGGTAGAAAGTGCAAGAGGTGCCGAGATTATTAAATGAAACGGCCACTGCCACCCCCTCCAGGGTCCTGTTGCCCCTGCTTCAGGATTATGAGGGAAAGAAAAAGGGAGAGGAAAGAGAGGAAAACAGAAATGAAAGTGAGAGAAATGAGAAGAAAAGGGGAGGAGACACAAATGAGAGAGGGGGAAGAGGGAGAGGTACCTGGGAGAGTGAAAGAATGAGAGAAAGAGAAAAGAAAGAAAAGTAGGGAAAGAGAGAGAGAAGTGGAGAGAAAGAAAGAAAAAGGAAAGAGAGGGAGGGAAAGAGAGAAGTGGAGAGGAAGGAAGGAGGGAGGGAAGCTTTTTTCTAATTTTGTCATCCAGTTACATACATTTTCTTTTAATTAAATTCCCTCCTTAATGTTCCTTCAAAAAGTACAACACCAATTATATTTCTAACTTATTAACCATTATGTCATAGTGCTTCCTTCTTTCTTTATACATTTTTTTATAAACCAAGAAAACCTTGTATAGCCAATCAGTAACTATACTTTAAGGTATAATTGAGAGGTTTATGAGAATATGCTCCAGCATACCAAAACAGAAAACAGAACAGAATTTTAACAGAATAACAAGAGTTGGAGAGGACCTTGTAGTCATCAAGTCTAATCCCCTGCCCAAGCAGGAGATCCTACATAATTTCAGACACATGGTAGTCCAATCTGTTCTGAATCAGAAAGAAAGCTCCTATTTTGTCCAGAAATTATGGCAATCCATCCAGGCAAGACAGACTGCTGCACTAGATTATCTTTATTGACACCCATGCAAGAGATCAGATTGGGAAGGGACCTGAAGGTAGTGGATTTACCTTACAAATTACAGTAAAAGTTGAGTCAAATCACCTTCAAATTGAGCTGAACTTCTGATAACTTTATGAATTCATCCATGTAATTTTCTTGGCATCAGAAAGAGAAGTGGTTTACAATCAACGTTCCCTCTAAGGTGCGCAGTGTGCCATGGCGCACTTAGCAACGGCCTTCAACGCAGGGTTTTTCAACTGTGCTGGAGCCGATTGACTACCTTTTGCAAAATGTTCTTCCACCGGATCTTCCACCAGCACCTTGTAAACGGGCTCAGGCTGCGGGGTGGTGGAAGAGGAGGCGGTGGAGGCGAGGGGCTTGCAGGCCCCTCCCCACGCGGCACAAGATGAGCATGGCAATCGGGAGTTTTCTGTTGGGGCAGCAGGGGCCCGCTGATGTCAAGCCCTGTGCCGGCCAGCAAAGCTAGCCACCCAGGGAAGCGATGCATTTGAAAAGCGTGCATTTAAAAAGCATGCGTTTGAAAAGCGCATGTTTGAAAAGCGCGCTGCTTCCCTGGGTGGGCGGCTTTGCTGGCCAGCGCAGGGCTTGATGTCAGCAGTCCCCTGCTGCCCCGACAGCAACCCCCTGACCGCCGTGCTTGCCTTGTGCTGCATGGGTTGGGCGCTTGCAATTAAATTGTATATATTAATAATACAAATAGGGCTGCTGGTGAGATTGATGCAAGGACTTTTAAGAGAAGATTAGTATTTGACTTACCGGTAGTTGTTTGGATAGATTAGCTGAAACTAAAAAAACCTTGATCAGTCTATCTAATACTTAAGAAATTAGGAAAGTTAAATGTTATTGGCACCAATTAAGGGACAACTGCTGTCTACTAAGCCATTGAAGTAACAAGATCTATTTTAAAAGTACACCATTCTCCCAGTTTGCTCAGTGTTGTCGGTATGCTGGAGGAGCTTTTGTATGTAAAATATGTGTCATCTCATTTATAGCCCCATGCTATCATGCTTCACTCTTTATATATCATTAGAAATATTTCTGGTTTTAGAAAACCTGTGAGTTTTGCCATAATGAACTAAACAAAAACCATGTCCTCCTCATGTACATTCTGCTTCCAAATTATTCTGAGATTTGCCTTTTTTTCATACACCAGTTCAACTAGGAGGCAATCATGAAAAGGAGAGTAATGACAGCAGAAGAAAGAAGATTGTAGGCAAGGGATATAAATTTTTAAATGTTTGGATTCAGTAAAGACTAAAAATTGTGCTTCCTAATACAGATTGTTTACCTGACTGTTATGTTTTTCAGAAAATATGTGGAACCTCCCCCTTCCTTTTAACATGAAAGTCTGGGAGATTTATTTATTAAATGTCTTTGGCCACCCATCTCAGTCAATGACTCTGGGAAGCGTACAATTCAGGAGACAGGTCCCTTGACACATTCAGTGCTCCAGGCTCAGCAATATAGTCAGGTTTTTAGGGTCTTATGAAAGGCTAACAAGGTTGGGGCTCCATGTAGAGTGTGTTGAACATGAAAATTACAAGAGCATGAATTACTGCAACCAGGGTCAAGATTAGGGTTTATCCTGTGATATATGGAATTAGGACACAAATTCATATTCAGTGCATTGTAAACATAGAAAACAAACAGATATTTCATTAAAGCATGACAATGAGTAACCTATTATACATAGGAAATTTGACACATCCAAGTGCTGATGACCATATTGTTTCTATAAAAATGAACTGATGAAATTAGCTGTTTTCTGAGCAAGCTAGTAAGGTGTGTAAAAACTTTAGAAATTATTGAACTTTTTTTTAAAAAAAGCAAAGCAAATTGCTTTCGTGCTTGATTTTATTTAATTATATGGTATGTAGCTAAGGAGCTACTTTGAACATCATGAAGGAGCTAATTTATAAATAAGGAAGTTCATTTAGCTAGTCTAAATGGCAGCAAGTCTCTATAAAGTTTTAGTGATCAACACTGGAAGACCTCAGAATTTCTTTTTTAAATTTTTTTTGGGGGGAGGGTTATATTTACATGTTAATATCTTCAGGTAGGTCGACATCCTTACATTTACATTCATATTAATATAAATACATTATATATTTGTACAATGTATACACAGTCATTCTTTATATTCTTTCTATCATCCACCTTTTACCGTTTTTTGCATTTTTTTTGGTGTGCATTTACTGTGTACCATTTGGTCCAAGTAATGTAATAGTCTAAATCCTTTTGATCCTTTAGTTCTATTGTTAATTTCTCCATCCCTGCACATGTTTTTGCTGAATTTTTAAAATTAAGGGAGACTAGGATAGCGCTATTTTTGCCTTATTCTGGCCTCATCAGCTAGCCATACCCTTACTGGGATTTGATCCCAGGGCTTCTGTCTTGTATATTGATTATCTTATTTTAGTCAAAGATTTATATAAGTTTTGTAATAATTAACCATGGATTAATTTGCTTTGGATAAAAGAAGAGATTTCACAATTAAGAGGTTAAGATTAAGGGTAGAAAGAATTAGTATAGTAATTTATATGTATTTACATATTTTAAATATTAAAGTATCAAGACAGCATATAAGATTAACTATATAATATATATTATATTGGATTAATAAGATTAATAGATTAACCTTTAATCTATTCCATAATATATTAAAGATTAATGGAATACAATTTATAAATAATCAAGAGAACAATCAAAAGGCTATATCACAATACTATTACATTTACTGTCATAGGCAAATATTAAATGGTTTAAATATTATAAATAGTATAAATAATTATGGAAGCATGATGGGGACCCATAAGAGAGAGAGAGAGAAAAGAGGGAGAGGGGGAGAGAAAGGGGGGAGGAAGAGAGAGGGAAGGAGGGAGAGAGAGAGAAAGGAGGAAGGGAGGGAGAAAGAGAAAAAAGAGAATGGAAGGAAGAGAGAAAGAGAGAGAGAGAGAAAGAGAGAAAGAGGGAGGGAGAGAAAGAGAAAGAAATAGAGAGAAAGGGAGAGAGGGAAGAAGAGAGAGAAAGAGAAAGGTAGGAAGGAAGAGAGAGAGCAAAATCTAGTTTGAAATAGCTCAACTATTTAAGTGGCATTTTGATACTTAGCGGAGTTGTCATCTGATTATCTGCTATGCGAGTTTTTTTGTGGAGGATTTACAAGGCCATGTATGTAACCAAAAGCAAATTGGTCATGTTTAATGTTTCTATGCAGGATAATGACAAATTCACTTCTAATTTTATTGTAAATAAATTTTACTGTAAATAATTTTGTTGTAAATCACTTTACTAAACAAATTATTCCCTCAACACTGCCAAACTTTTTGCTAAGTCTACACTTCTATTTCTACTATTTTTTTCTCATCATTCCTATCATCCTTTTCCTTTCACTTAGGACTGTATGACTGTAACTTGTTGCTTTATCCTAAGATTTTTATTAATATTGATTGTTTCTTCATTGCATATTTGACCCCTATGACAATCATTGTGTTGTACCTCATAATTCTTGATAAATCTATATTTTCTTTTATGTACACTGAAAGCATAGGCACCAAGACAAATTCCAATCACACTTGGCCAATAAAGAATCCAATCCAATCCAATAAATGTATTGTACAGATGTCATATTTTCAGTTTTTTAAAAAATCCAGCAACTTATTTCTGTACAAATGTTTAAAAGTATGGCCTTTTCTAATTGGATATTGTATTTTTAAGTCTGTGAAGGCGCTTTTAATTGCTGCTAAATGATGTCTCTTTTGCAAAAAAAAAAAATCAAAACAACCTCTTTAAGGTGCAAGTCAGCTGAAAGTCCTAGAGAGACTGAAAGTAGATTAACAGCATGTCAAACCAATCTGTGTTGGAACAGTATAGTTCAAGTCAGTTTCCTGAACTGGAGCACGTGGATACTAAATGTAGAAGTTGTTTATGGTTATTCTTGGTTTCTGGAAGTACTGTCTACAAGGTGGGAAGATGTTTCTCTAAAGAGATGTCTTTTTTGGCTTGTACAGATATTTTAAAATGTGAAAATTTTCTAACTGCCTTGTATAATAATAACAACAGAGTTGGAGGGGACCTTGGAAGCCTTCTAGTCCAACCCTGTGCTTAGGCAGGAAACCCTACACTACTTCAAACAAATGGGTATCCAGCATCTTTAAAACTTCCAGTGTTGGAGTATTCACAACTTCTGGTGGCAGGTTGTTCCACAGATTCATTCATTGTTCTAATTGTCAGGAATTTTATTCTTAGTTCTAAGTTGCTTCTCTCCTTGTTTAGTTACCACACATTGCTTCTTGTCCTATCTTCAGGTGCTTTGGAGAATAGGTTGACTCCTTCTTCTTTGTGGCAACCCCCGAGATATTGGAACACTGCTATTATGTCTCCCCTGGTCATTCTTTTCATTAAAATAGCCATGCCCAGTTCCTGCAACCGTTCTTCATATGTTTTAGCCTCTAGTCCCCTAATCATCTTTGTCGCTCTTCTCTGCACTTTTTCTTTCCTTTTTGCATTGTGGTGGTCAAAACTGAATGCAGTATTCCAAGTGTGGCCTTACACTTGGAATACTGAATAGTATCATAGTGAGATGCCACAGATTTCACTTCTAGGCTCAAACAGTAGGAAACTTTCCCCCCCTATCAACTATGGCTGGAAAATTATGGAAACTGTCACAGAAAGGTATCTTGAGATAGTCACATTTACCGTATTTTTCGCTCCATAAGACGCAGTTTTTTTCCTCCCAAAGTAGGATGAAAAATCAGCCTCGTCTTATGGAGCGAAGATGCAGGCAGGGAGGGGGGGGAGGCTGCGAATTCGGAAGCGCCATCCCGCCGGCTGGCTAGCTGCTGCCTGGCCCACCGTTCCCCGTAAGCTGCGCCCGTGAGCAGGCGTGCACCCCCAAATACACCCGAGCGCCCTTTTCCACGGGCGCGCGCTCCCCATCCCCCTGCCAGCCCGCGGGGAGGTGGGCGGGGGCAGGGAGGTGTGGCAGTAGGAGTAAAGGGAGCTGCGGCCGCCCCTGCCTCCCCACGGTGCCTCCGGCCAAATGCGCTCCTGGCTTCTCCACGCTGCCCTATTGCCCGCCCGATCCGCCTCCTCTCCTCCTCTGCCACCTCCTGCGTTGGGGCGCGATCTGCCTCCTCTCCTCCGCTGCCTCCTCCTGCCTTGGGGCGCAATCTGCCCCCTCTCCAATGTCGCTGCCTTCTGCCTTGGGGCGCGATCCGCCCCCTCTCCTCCTCCGCCGCCCCCTGCCTTGGGCGAGCAATCCGGGAGTCCGGGACAGGGTGGCTTTACGCCATGAAGAGAAAACGGCCGACATTTCCCTGCTGCCGGAGCCGTTTCCTCTTCATGGCGCAAAGCCACACAGTCCCGGACTCCGGGATTGCTCGCCCAAGGCAGGAAGCGGCGGAGGAGGAGAGGGGGGCGGATCGCGCCCCAAGGCAGAAGGCGGCGGCGGAGGAGGAGAGGGGGCGAATCGCGCCCCAAGGCAGAAGGCAGCCATCTGCCCAGACAGAAAGGAAACAAGAGAGAGAAAGTGAGAAGAAGAGAGAGAAAGAGGGGGAGAGAGAGAGAAAGAGAGAGGGGGAGAGAGAGAAAGAGAGGGAGAGGGAGAAAGAAAGTGGGAGAGGGGGGAGAGATAGCAAGAGAGGGAGAGAGAGAAAGAGAGAGGGAGAGGGGGGGAGAGAGAGGGAGAGGGGGGAGAGATAGCAAGAGAGAGAGAGAAAGAGAGAGGGAAAGGGGGAGAGAGGGGGGGAGAGAAAGAGAGAGGGAGGGAGAGAGAGGAGATAAAGAAAGAGGAGAGAGAGAAAGGAAGAGAAAGAAAGAAAGAAGGATAGAAAGAGAGAGAGAGTGAGAGATGCTCAGTGAGCCTTTCTTTGAAGTTGCCTTTCTTTCTTTCTTTCTTTCTTTCCTTCTTTCTTTTTCTCTCTTGCTCTCTTGCTCTTTCATTCTTTTTTCTTTCTCTTGCTTTCTTTCTCTCCTTCCTTCCCTCATTCCATTTCTTTCATTCCCCCTCTCTATTTTTATTTCTCTTTCATTTTCTTTCTTTCTCTCTTTCTTGCTTTCTTTCTTGCTCTTTTTCTTTCTCTCTTTTACCTTCCCTTCCTCTATTTCTTCTTTTCTTTCTCCTTCCTACCTTCTTCCCTCCCTCCCTCCCTTCAGTCCTTCCTCTCTTACTCTCCCCTTTCATAAGTTTCCTTGCTTCCTTCCTCTGTTCCTGTCCCTTCCCCCTTTCTTTCTTTCTTTCTTTCTTTCTTTTCTTTCTTTCTTTCCTTCCTTCCTTCCTTTCCTCCCTCCATTTCTTGCTTTCCTTTTCCTTCCTCCCTTCTTCCCTCCCTCACTCCCTTTTTTCACTCCTTCCTCTCTTCCTCTCCCCTTTTTGGCTCAAAATATTTTTTTTTTATTTTCCTCCTCTAAAATCTAGGTGCGTCTTATCAGCAGGTGCGTCTTATAGAGCGAAAAATACGGTATAATAAATGTTGGGCTTAGTCAGATTTACTGATATTACTTTTGGTCAATAAAGATAGTTTCCTAGACAAAATTGTAGATAAGCTGTCTCAGACAGTTCTCTTAAAACAGAACTCTTATAAAATTGAACATTAAGTAATATGATAATTTACATTTCCAAACTTTGAACTGGAGGAATCAGCAAATGTATGATACTTCATTTACTAGATCGATATTTAGCAAGATATTTAGTATATTCCACTGCTAGTTGGCATTTATAGCCAAAGAAACACGCAAACAATTGTAGCCTTCTGTTAAAATGAAGCGTTCTGTGGACATAATATACTAGTTGGGAGCAAATATATATTTTAAGTATATTATTTCTACTCATGAATTAGTTTGGTTAACAAGCAAGATATAAACATGGTTTCTTCTCTTGCATATCAGCTGTTTGCCTATTTGTAGTCTTTCGTTCTTTAAATTATTGATCATGCTAAGTTTGGTTGGAATCTTTGTATGCTAGTGATGTCAATAATTAGGCAACCAGAATAACACAATAACATAGTGGGAAGGGACCTTATTCTGCCCCAGCCCCGTGCCCCAAATAATTATGCAACAAGTTGTCTTGGGTGACATCTGTGAAAAAAAATCAGGTGCTCAGGCATGAAAATTTATTTATTTATTTATTTATTTAATTAATTAATTTGATTTCTACGCCATCCAGTCCCGAAGGAATTACCTAATGTGCCACTCAGACACTCTATTTTTCCGCCCACACCCAAAAAAAATTAGAGGGCACATTGGAAGGGACCTTATTCTGCTCCAGCCCCAAGCCCCAAATAATTACTCAACAAGTTGTCTTGGGAGATATCTGTGGAAAAGAAATCAGGCACTCAGTCATGAACATTTATTTGTTTGTTTGTTTGTTTGTTTGTTTGTTTGTTTGTTTGTTTGTTTTGACTTCTATGCCGCCCAGTCCCAAAGCACACACCTAATGTACCACTCAGACACTATATTTTTCCACCCTCACCGAAAAAATTAGAGGGAACATTGATGAGGACACTCATCTCTAACCTTCACCACAACACCAGTCAATGATCTACTGCTCATTCATTTCCGCTAGCTTCCTGCTACACAATAGTACAGTGGTACCTCGAGATACGAGTTTAATTCGTTCCAGACCTGCGCTCTTAAGTCGAGCAGCTCTTATCTCGAACGACTTTTCCCCATAGGAATTAATGTAAATAATTTTAATTGGTTCCAGCCCTCAAAAAACTCACAAAGTTAGTCTAAATTATGCAAAAAGATATTGCAAGAATAAATGTAACTTTACTTATTAATAAGATAAGCTGAGAGCTTCCCTTCCCTTCCTCTTTTTACCCAAAACAATCAACATGGCAAACTTTTATTTTTATTCATTAAACTGTAGTTATTTATTCAACTTCACTGCCACCCAATCCTGTAGAGGGAGGAAAGAAGGGAGGAAGGAAAAGGAAAGCAAGAAATGGAGGGAGGAAAGGAAGGAAGGAAAGAAAGAAAGGAAGGAAGAAAGAAAGGAAGAAAGAAAGGGTGAAGGGACAGGAACAGAGGAAGGAAGCAAGGAAACTTATGAAAGGGGAGAGTAACTTCACTGCCACTCAATCCTGTAGAGGGAGGAAAGAAGGGAGGAAGGAAAAGGAAAGCAAGAAATAGAGGAAGGGAAGGTAAAAGAGAGAAAGAAAAAGAGCAAGAAAGAAAGCAAGAAAGAGAGAAAGAAAGAAAATGAAAGAGAAATAAAAATAGAGAGGGAGAATGAAAGAAATGGAAGGAGGGAAGGAAGGAGAGAAAGCAAGAGAAAGAAAGAAAGCAAGAGAAAGAAAGAAAGAAAGAAAGAGAAAGAAAGAAAGAAAGAAAGAGAAAGAAAAAAGAATGAAAGAGCAAGAGAGCAAGAGAGAAAAAGAAAGAGAGAGAGAAAGAAAGAAAGAAAGAAAGAAAGAAAGGCAACTTCAAAGAAAGGCTCACTGAGCATCTCTCACTCTCTCTCTCTCTTTCTATCCCTCTCTCTTTCTCTCCCCCCTCT
Source organism: Erythrolamprus reginae (assembly GCF_031021105.1). Classification (NCBI taxonomy): domain Eukaryota; kingdom Metazoa; phylum Chordata; class Lepidosauria; order Squamata; family Dipsadidae; genus Erythrolamprus; species Erythrolamprus reginae. The sequence goes on along the minus strand of NC_091955.1, from coordinate 33,071,291 downwards.
CCCCCCCTTTCCCTCTCTCTTTCTCTCTCTCCCTCTCTCTTTCTCTCCCCCCTCTCCCCCCCTTTCCCTCTCCCCCCCCAGGCCGGCAGCGATGTTTTAAAACAGCCGCGCCGTTTGCGAGCTAACTCCTGAGGTGCGGAAGTTCGCCTTTGGCGTTTGGGCCACTCGGAATGTGAAATTCAAAACAGCGTTCGGATCCCCCCACCCCCAGCAGAAGCCAAGGACCCCCAGAGTGGGGCGGCAGGGGAGGCGACCGCCTCTCCACTCACCAAGTGCCGGGATACGAGCCGAGAAGAGCCGGGCTGGCTTACTTTCCTTCCTTCCCGCGCTGATGCAGAGCCACTCGAACAAAGCGTCACGCCCCCCTGACGCTTTTGGTGGCAAAAGAGCCCAGCGTCGCTTCGGAAGCCGCCGAAAGCATCAGAGGGGCGTGACGCTTTGTTCGAGTGGCTCTGCATCAGCGCGGGAAGGAAGGAAAGTAAGCCAGCCCGGCTCTTCTCGGCTCGTATCGCGGAGAGGGGCAGCATACAAATCCAAGTAATAAATAAAATAAAATAAAAAAATGTCTCTCCTCTCCCAGCTCTTATCTCGAGTAGCTCTTAAGTCGAGCAGCTCTTATGTCGGGGTTCCACTGTAATACCAACCTCACCCACAAACACTCCTCGTGAGAGCTTTGTCCCTTGTATCCTTATTTTCTGGATAACCCTCGTATCTTGGGGGGGGGGAATTATTGGTTTTCCATTGGATGAATTCAAAATGTAAAAAAGATTTAACCCCTGAGGTTTTTATTTATAGTACAGAGAGGTAAAACCTGCTTTTATTAAGATTTGGCTTGCTATGAATTATAGAATTCTTTCACCTGCACTTAATCATATGAATGGGGAACAGAACCCTTCATTATGGACAGATTTTCTGTTCCAACTGAAAAGCAGACTGACCTTTCGCGATATATTGCAGTGTGTGTGGTTTGTATTACACTGCTTAGCTCTGAATAGCTGCCCATGAAAGAGCAGGAAGCAATAGCTATGAAAAAGTGGTATTTGGAGCAGACATTTTTTAGGATTAAGGTTTTGCATGATAATCAGAACTGGGATGCTCATCCATCATGCACATTCATATGCTATAATTTGGCCTTATATTGTAAAAACAGTTTTCTAAATTGCTTGCGCATTGTTAGCAAAATCGGAACTAAAGCCTAAAGATGATGTCTTGGTATTGACTGACCCAAATAATACATATAATTCCACAAACAATTTTTTTGTTGATGAAATAACATGCACTCGTATACAAAAAATGATGTGCTGTAAAATGCTGCTATGATTGAATTTAGTAGCATGGTTAATAAACATTTGACATTCTTTGGAAAGGATAAGACAGAAAAATGGATGTAACTGCAACTCCCATCTAAGTTCTCTCAGAGACAACAAATTAATGGCAAGAGATGGTGATGGGGAGAAAACATTACTTGATTTGCTGTGCTTCCCAGAGAAAAGCAGTATTATCTTGATGTCTGTAGTGATAGCTGTCTCTATAGCAAGTAGTACTTCAACTGCAGGAGCAACATAAAAATACAACTTTGCTATTGCCTCCAACCTTGTAGGGTCTTTTAAAAAATGGAGGTTTTACTATGCCAATATGGATCTTAGAATAAATTATGCATTTTATCATGAAAAAGCATTTTGTATTTCAGATGGATAATGATTTTTCTTCCAGATTAGAAAATCAAATTAAATTTGGAAAAGATATTTTAAATTACAGATTCCTTTTGGAACAATAATTGTCAGACCTGAATTTTTCAATATTATTTTGTCATCCCCATAATGGGGATGATCAGTAAGGTAGTTATTGTTTTAATACTGTTGTCAACTTTGCATTTAGATTGCGGTTATTAAAATGTGAGGGTTCATGTATGGAAGCAAATTATTATTATTGCTTATCTTAAAAATGCCTTAAAATAAAGAATTTTGAAAGTTGGCAGATTAGAAAACATAACATAAAATAACATACAACATAAAATTTATTCTCCAAAGGATCAGTAAAATACCCTCTTGTCAGGCAAATTCATTACAAGATGCTATAGTGTTATCAGAGATGTTATTAAGTGAGTATCCATGTGTTATGATTATTAAGCCAATCATAAGGCTATTTCTTGTAAATGACATGGAGCAGTGGTAGGTTCATCCTGGTAGTAAACTGGTGGTGACATCACAGAATAGTTTCTGTCAGTTCTGGTCCATGGACACTGGCATCATTTGGGGGTGTGGGTTGGTGATTTTTGCTTCTGCGCATGCACAGAAACTGAGTTTTCTGCACTGCGCATGCACTGCCATCTTGTTTTCGCCTTTTTTTTTTTTTTGCTTGTTTTTCAGCACTGTGCATCTCTGCCTCCCAAGTCTTAGCTGATCGGGAGGAAATGAGATTTTGCAGTAATCTTTCCCTGGAGTGGGGAGGAAATGGAGATTTTACAGTATCCTTCCCCTCCACACCCACCAGGCCATGCTCAACAAGTCACACTACACCCACCAAAGCGTGCCCAAAGAACGTGTAGGATTTGGAAATTTCTGGCAACGTTTCGACGAGGTCCCACTCGTCATCTTCAGGCTGGTGTTTCTGTCCTTGTTCTAGAGCGAACACTGTGAGACCTGAGCTCCAAATCCTACACGGGAAGAAACCCGAATATACCAAGATCGTCATATATATATATGTGTGTGTGTGTGTGTGTTTTCGTAGATTTTCACGGGTACAGGTATGACGGTCTTGGTATATTCGGGTTTCTTCCCGGGTAGGATTTGGAAATTTCTGGCGACGTTTCGACGAGGTCTCACTCATCATCTTCAGGCTGGTGTTTCTGTCCTTGTTCTAGTGTTCGCCTTAGAACAAGGACAGAAACACCAGCCTGAAGATGATGAGTGAGACCTCGTCGAAACGTCGTCACATGTTTTTTTTTGCTGAATTTGAAATATAATTCTCTATTTACTTTTATTTTATATTAAAAAATGACTCCTCACTTAAAATTATTGTTTGGTGACTTGTACACAAACAACAAAATGCACGATCCAGATGCAAATACGTTGGATGTAGTGTGCGACAATCTAATTGTTCCTGCAAAACCATTAATCCTGGAAAACTTCTTGCGAAAATTTTAGGAACCATTTCTTAATTCTGGGAATGTCATGTCTTTGGTTTGTTGCTATATTATTTTGCAATTTTTTATATTGATGCAACTTTAATTATATTAGTTTATTGGAGAATTGAGGAACCCCAAAACAAGCAACTTTGCTACATTCTATAAATTTGGTTGGAGCATAGCTAATATGATTAGTGTCACCATAAAGAATGATAATATACCTTATTTCATTACAATATACAGCTAATAACGTTATTTGCATCCCTAGCATATCTGTGCATGATTGCTAGTAATAATCCTGTCACAATATGCAAGTGTCTCATTCCAATTGCAGCAATGAATTCAAAGATACATAGAACACATTTATTTCTGACTTCATAATGCTTGCTATTCATTAAATACTAAATGACTCATCCAGACATCTTAATACAGCATAAAGTGACTGAGAGAAGTAATAATTTTTCTCCCTTTTTCAAACCACACAAGCACGTTACTGATTTATAATTAATGCAAATTAAAACTGTTAGCTATGTTTTTCACATTGGGGAAAGGCTTGTAATGTTTTATGACTACAACAACCTTGAATAGTTTAGACTCATTTGTTTTGCTTTAATATTTTTAAATACCTATTTCTAAGATGGTTTTCCAGGCTATGATAAATATTACTGACAAGACTTTTAAAAAGCTATGTTTTGCAGTGAACCTTCTTGAAGTAAAATTTATTTGCATCCCTAGATAATTATTAAAGTGGAGCTGATTGTTTAGATAAATTTAACTTACCATAGGCCTTGAAAAATGCTAGTAACTATAAAATATCATGCTTTCTTTGAACCAAAATATGTATAAACAAAAGGCTGACATACTAGCAATTGCAGAATGAACCTATTGTAGTGACAATTCTGTGACTTTACATTGTAATGACTGATTCAGATGTTGATTTGGGGTAATATTACAGCTTTTTAAAGATTTTTTTTTAAGATTTCAGATATTTAACATGATCCTTTTTTCTAATAAGGAACAATTTATTAACATATAAAAATTGAAAAACACAACAAAACTGATGGCTTTCCCAATAAGGTTTGAATAATAAGTTACTTTGCATTGAATATTCAAGCAATCTGTACCTTTTAAAATTCAAAGTTACTTCTTTCATTGAAGAGCATAGCCCAAGAGATGGCTGGCAGATTCAGTCACTTTCTAATGCAAAAACTACTTGATAAGGATTTTTTCAGAGCAATTCCCTGATGCATCTAATGTGTCAAAAATAATTAGGTTTTGGCAGATTTACCATTGCAGCACAACCCTTTCCTTGGGTAGGGCCTGGATCATGTTAAGCCTTGTTTGTGTGTGACAGCATTATTATTCTTGTTAGCTACCCACTTCCCCCCATCGTTCTGTTGTGTTTGGAAATTTCCCACCTCAACTTGTGTTCCTCACCAGTGTTTTTCTTCATTTATTGACAGTTGGTAAAGATATTCATTAATTTAGAGTTAAAAACATGTATCATCATGTCTCACTGAACTGCTGGGCTGAAGTTGATTAATGGCAAAGACTGGCTGCAGGTTTTCCTCTTGAGAAGCAGCATGCTGGCCCTGCATATTAATGAGAGACTGTGGCTTCTATTAACTAGATAAAAAACAGGTCTTCTCTTGCTTCAGGGTAAAGAGGATGTATTTTTTCATTATTATTATTTATATAATATTTTCATCAGATGCTTGGTTTGAACCTTCCAAGCTTCTACCTACCTGACTCTTTCTTTAAAACAAACATGTGCATTTCAGCTAGAGGGAGGGGAGAACCTGATGATACACACTGATTAATTTTCCATCATTATATTGTCACACTTGTCACATTCAGCATAAAAATAATTAGATAAAATTATGTGTAGGTGCATGCAAAAACACATAAGGTTGCATGTTTTAAAACCCTCACTGATATATTGAAAATAACAGTGTTTGTCAGACTGGCCACACTTGTTCCCTTGACTCAATAGGTGTTAGGGGAAAGGTATTTTTACTAGAGATGCTGAGTGCAGCATTAGCGAGGTAAGATGTGAAGAAAAACTATGTGAAAATCATACATTGAAATCAATCCCCAATTCCCAAATTCCTCCCCGCTGGGAGAATAGTTAAATCAGGTCCTGTTCTGATGCGTAGAAGAACCTGATGACTCAGATACCACAGTAAATGCCTTTCCCATGGCTGATGTCATTGAAGGCAGGAATATATCTCAGTCTGGCAGCTTTGGTTCTTTTCAGTGTTCAGATTCCCTGATTTCTCACAGCATTCTTTCACCCTTCCAAATGCTCCCTCCCCACTAGTTTTGGCAGTTGCTAGAGAGCTTCAAAGAAAACTGACATTTTTGTATATTAAATTATTAGTCACTGATTTGTTGGTATTCATTTAATCAGAAATCCTGCTTTTCTTTCATATTTTGAAGAATATTAAAACAAGTCAAATAATTATGAGAAAGGTATGAAAGGGTTAGAGATGCTGTTGGTGTAGATTACATTTTCTGTACTCACTATTCTTTTCACAGTTTCCTTTAATTATTTTGCTATTTATATTGACAATTATGAATTCTAATGGAATTCAGGTAGTTTTAAGTAAAATGTCATATGATAAACAGTTCAAATAGAAGCATCTTTAAACATGTAGTTATTCAGTTAAAAGCCAGAATCAGATGAAGTTCATAGGTCCAGGTAAATCTGATAGGAATTCTGATTGTATCTTGAAACTCTATGAGTAGGCCAAGAATTTTATGAAGAAATTATATGGATGAATGGCCATGATAAGGGAAATTAATTACAAATTCTATAGTGGGAATCCTATTTTTTAATGTTTTCATTGTGATAGAAGAAAGAGAAAATTGTTCTTTGTCTACTGACAAATGTACTAAATAAGTAAAATTCTGACCTACTATCTTCTCCTTAGACACTCAATCCATATCAAAGAAGAGCCAGTGACTGCTGAAGATGAAGACTGTCCAATGTCTTTGGTAACAACAGCAAATCACAGTTCAGAATTGGAAGACGATAGAGAAATTGAAGAAGAGCCTTTATCTGAAGATCTGAACATAGACTTGGGAAACCTCAAAATGAAGGGACATAACACTGACCTTCCCAACCACTCCATAACCATGAATATTTGACAGATTTTTTTTTTACCGTGACTATTTATTAAGCATGGATAAAGGAGAAAAAAATCCTAAAGGAACTCATTAAGCCAGCCCTTTGGGAATCCAATTACAAGCAGATAAATAGCTTGTGGGGTTTTTTTGTTTTGTTTTGTTTTCCTTTCTTTTTTAAAGATAAACTGATTTTCTTGAAAAACAAAACTGTTTATATATTACAGCTTGCCCATTTAAAAAATGTGGCTAACAAGGGTTCATGACATGACTGAATATGAGGATACATGTTCTATAGAAAGCAAATGGGCCTCATATACTGCCAAAAATAGTGTTAGTTTCATCAATGTGAAAATTCCAGCATACAGTAGTTGTAATAATGTTAGAAACAATTGCTGGTCAAGTTCAACTTGTTGCTATTGTTTTTAATTTGCACAGGAGTAGTATCAGAAATTAGTGTCACTGCTTGTATCTAGCTGAATTTTAAACTACAGAACGTTAGTTTTTTTCATGTTGGTGCCACCAACTGTAAATGACATAAGTTAGTTCTAACGAACCACAGTAATTAGACTGTTGCAACCATCTAAAATCTAAGCTTCCAGTCTGTGCTGTTAGTGTTAAGATGTAAAGTGCAATCCTAAGCTAACATTGTCTGTGCAAGCACCATGGAAACATTTGCATATCTGCATATATCTTACAACTGTACTCTTTACCTCCTTGTGATAAAGCTTTGTCTACCTGCAAACACAGTCAAAGGCTACAGCTGCAAACCAAAGCCTACTCTAACAATGGCCAATAGCTCAATGACAGAAGCAGCCACATGCTTTGGTCAGCCTTCTGTAACTTTAATTAGTACAAAGGAACTTTTCCATGAACTACCTGCTGTTTTCTGAAGACCTCTGGGATCTTTTCATTTAGCCCTAAACCAAGAAATAAATAGGGGGGTGGGGAATCAATTTTGTCACAGTGTAATCTTCTGAGGCCAAAAGTCAACCTCAATGCAGTGAAGATTTGTTTTTATTTTAAAACAGAGGTGAGAATGAAGTTTGTGCAGAAGCTAACAATAGAAAGCAACAAACATGGATCACTGACCAAAATGATGTACTTGATGCAAATGCAGATTGTGTATTGTTATGTAAAATACGTTTTTTTTAATTATGTTCTCTCTCCATTCAGGCTGGTTTCCCCCATCCCCACCCCCATTCCCTGTGATGAATACATGTTGTTGGAAGAAGTCTTGTATGGTCTTAAACTTCGTTGTGTGCTACTTTTTATAGTCTTAAGTTATAAATGACAAAAAAGTAGGAACCAAACATAAAAAGGTCTAGTAAAGCCAAAAATTAATTTCATATTGATTTAAAGTAATCTAGGTGAGTTTTTACAATGAAAGCAAAGATTATAGCAATTGTAGTCCATGGTATTTATTTTCAGTCAAACCAAAGTTACATAAAATTCTGCCTCTGTTAATACGGGATACTAACACTAACAATACACTCCCTTTGGAAGACTTGCACAGGCCAAATTGTTGGAATGCTATTTTTCCTTCTCCTGTTTTTCTACCTTTCCTCCTGCTCCTCCTCCTCCTCCTCTTCCTCCTCCTCTATCCCTATCTTCCTACAATTCCAAACCCCAAATTACAATGGTACAATAACGGTGTATTTGACACTAGTATAGTCTAATGTTTGCTTATATCCTACAAACTTTACATGTTGCTTTTCATGTGCTGTGCCAAGTCTTGATAATACTTCCCCCCACCCCCAACCAAGGGACCTCATAACCTGATTATGGTTATTGCTTTACAAACCGTTTTTTTTCCACAGAAGGTGGCTGCTAGAGCTTAACATAAGTACCAGTTCCATGTGATGGGCCTGGGTCTTGCAAACTAAGCTCATTGTATTCTTTGCTGAAATCAGCAAATAGACTTAAAGAGAAACACAGTCATCTATCACGCCAAATAAAAGGACAAAATGGCTTTCGAAAGGGTTTTTCCCACTTACCCAAAAGACTTTTTGAAAGCTTCTACCTCTGCAAAAGAAAAAAAAACAAAAAGAAATTAGAACAATTATGGCAGATCGCATGAATTGTGAGATCATCACAGTAACTGCTATTTTTCATTATATTTGTCTTTGGGTCATGATAACAAAAGGTTTAAAGTAGTGACATCAAAAGAAAGCTTAACATGTGAATGAGGGTCTTCCCCAAGTCATCTGGGGTCTCTGATATGTGGATGACAGAAAGGAACTGATATTTCTTTCAATTGCATGTTCAAAGACTTTGATGGACTGGAAGTTACAGTGATAATTGGACCATCAAGAAGGTGGCCTAAGACTACAATGCTAAAGTATGCATACCTCAGTTACAAACCTTTTTGAAAGGAAGTCTCAGCCACAGAATGCATATACCTGTAGAGTTTTGCATGGGTTTTATATAAATACAGTTTAAAGGAAAAAATAGCTGCTTGCACATTATACCAGAAAAACCTCCAAAACTGCAATTGCTTTGAAAAATAGACTTTAGGTTTTTTGGAGTTTTCTGAGATGCTTGGTCTGTATTTTGATAATTGTGCATATTATGTAAAAATGTTGGTGGACCATAAATGACCAGACTTTTTCTAAGAAAAATGTTGCTTTAATGCATTTCATGAATTTTTACTCTGATATCATTGCTTGCTAGTAATAGCAAACCTGCTTTTCTGCATCTGCTTTGCGTAGCTATTGTAAGGCTTTGAACTAATGTATGTATTTATTGCTTGAACTTCTGTGCATACCTTATAAAGCATAATGTCTGACAATTTAAATGGCTCATGTATTCTTGCTTCTAACATAAGCTGATAATGGGGACTATGATCTTTTGTATACAGCAGATTTTAACTAGCGCAACATCTGTTTATGTATTGGTGGAATATACCTGTTTTATTTATCTTTTTTGAGGTAAACTAATTTTTGATACTTTTCATTACTATGTACTGTGTTCATACTTTGAATTCTCTGACGTTAGAAGTCATGGTTGAGAATTGTAACAGCTGTTGTTCATTCTGTATTCATGGCTCTCACTGCTGAATAAAATAAAGGACCAAACTTAGGAGTTGAAAGAAACTGTCTACCTCTAACACCAGGGAGTTATCAGACTTTATTTTACGTAGTTTTAGTCTACAAAGACAAATTACTTAAACCTAATGGACTTGAAGCTTATGTTATATATGGTTGAATTGATTATACAGTTGTACTGTTTCAAAATCAATTAAAATGTCATTTGAATATTATAAGCATTAGGTACTCCTAAATGGTTTTTTTTTGATAACTCAGATATGAGAAAATGATCATTAGCATTCTGTGTTTACAATCTTTTAATTTAAGAAAATGTGATTTGGGTTTTATTTGTTTGTTGTTGTGTTGTGTTGTGTTGTTTTGTTTTGTTTTGTTTTGTAATGAAGGAATTAAAGCCTAGCAGCTAGGAGTACAGCAAATGATCTTTATTGTGATGGGGAAAAGAAATGAAGGATTTGACTGTCCTGGTCTGTACCCATTTCAAGGTTTGTTTGTTTTTCAAATTGGACATTCACTTTTGGAGATTCTCCTTCAGAATTTAGCTAATACATTCCAATACTGGGGTACATTTTTAAAGACTAGTGTAATTATTGCTTATAAAGCACTTACAAAACCTTCTCTTGTTATTTCAAAAGTGCAAATCAGAATGGATTTTGTCCATAAATCAGGCATATTTCACAAAGAAGATGTAAATTTTACTATAGCATTAATGTATACAGTGTTTTTACTGCTTCGGGATGTAAAAACTGTAAATGAAGCCATTTCATTCACTTGCTTAAATTTCTGGTGTATAAATAAAAAGTCTTAATTCTTTTTCACCCATTTATAACCCACAAGGTTTTAATTCTTTTCTGAGAAGTCATGCTTCCACCCTACAAGCTCAGTTCCTGTATGTTTAGAATCATTTAATGTTTGGCAGCATGGTTATGACGAACTTTGGAGGTGCCCTAAGGGCTGTATAAGTGTAAAAGGAAGATTAAAGACCAGGTTAGCAGAAAATATCACCTGCTTTACTAAATACTACATGAAGCTGTTCAAAAACTCATTTATTTATTCTTATCTACCATTGTTTATAATAAACACATGTTCTAGTCTGAATTATCTAACAACAAAAGAATAGAGTTCTTTTGTGGATCAGATCAAACATTTATTTCAGAACATGGAAAACCATCAAATAGAAATGGGAACAATAGTATTAGGTGCTCTAAACCTTACATGTAGTTATTGTGATTAATTTGATAGTTTTATACTCCATGATTTGCCTAATCACTTTCATGTGCAAGTGAACTATGTCCTTTTAAGTCCTCAAGAATCTCTCATTTGATTTATTGGCATTTAGTTCTACATCTGGAAAGACACAGAAAAAACCCTGACCCCATCCCCTTCTTGTGTATTGGTTAGAGTAAGTACATCCTTACACATATTTTTCTTATCCTGCTCTGTAAACTCTTATCCATATTTTTCTAAGCTCCATATCTTTAATAAATAGTTAATTTAGCAGTGTCTCATTATGCTCTTGCTACCTTGTTCATTCTTCCTCCAATGCTGCATCTTCTTTCATGGTGTGGTGACCAAAATTATACAAAATGTAGTTGAGTATATTAAAAGCACTACGACACTGACAGGTTTATTAATTAATTTCTTGCTAAGTCCCAACATAAAATTCCCTTCTTATGTAAAATAAAAAACTATTAATCACATGGAATATCCAGCCCCAATATGGAGTGCTTTCTGAGTTATTAATTAATCTGTTAGGGAAGGGATAACTACAGTGGTACCTCTACTTACGAACTTAATTTGTTCCGTGACCAGGTTCTTAAGTAGAAAAGTTTGTAAGAAGAAGCAATTTTCCCCATAAGAATCAATGTAAAAGTAAATAATGTGTGCGATTGGTGTTCTGTCTGGGTCCCCCCAGAAGCCAACACCAACCAAAAAGAGGATCAGACACACTGGTAAAAAGCAAAGGCAGTTTATATAAATCCAAGCAAACACAGGTAACAAAAACTGTTCTTACAGACAGGAACACTCTGAAGCTTCACAGAGGTTTCACGAAGGCCAGGCAATAAAACAGGATTCTTGCTGGCAAAAACAACGCTGGAGATAATAAAACCCACGCCTTCCCCAAGTCTTCCAGACTTCTAGGCCACAAGCCAAGATCAGAGACGCCAAGAATCGAAGCAAGGTCACAGGACTCCCGGTTGATAACTCTCCACAAGACTGTAAGGGCGGGCCTGCCTTTTCAACCCTGCTGAGGAGAACCACACCCAAACCCAGCTGTTGCCAATTTAGGGATGTAAATACCTTTCTAATTGGTCCCTTCTTTGAGCTGCACATCGCTGCCTCATGTCGATTATAGCCTGTGCGTCTTCATCCAATGAATCCAGGCTACTAGCTGGGGAGAGCCCCCCCCCCGCCGGGGTCTCAGGCTGCTCTCCCTCCTCCTCTTCCTGACGTTCCTCTCCCCCGTCTGCCTGGTCCTCCCCCTCCTGGTCACTATCCTCCTCCTCTGGGCATGGATCCGGCAGAGATCCAACCGGTCCCTGAGGAGCCTCAGGCTGAATCACAACAATTGGGGAAGCCACAGGGAGGGTGGAGGCCCTGTTTCCTCCCAGGAGATTCTTAGAGAGGCCCCACAGAGGCTTCTCCCTGCCTTTTCTGGTTACAGTTTTGGAGGCTCAGGTTTGTAAGTAGAAAATGGTTCTTGAGAAGAGGCAAAAAAATCTTGAACACCCGGTTCTTATCTAGAAAAGTTCGTAAGTAGAGGTGTTTGTAGGCAGAGGTACCACTGTACATTATTTCAAGCTAAAAGTCAGTCTTGAGTCTACTTTGTGTTGCTCAGTTCCAATTGTAAGAAAAGAATAGCAAAAAGTATAAAACATAAAGAACAATATATAATAATTAACTACACATAAAAGTAGTTAGTGAACTACTGAACCTTGGGTCATTTGATCTATTCCTGAATCCATTTTTTTTCAGTAGGATGACATTATAGGGTCCTCCTTTTTTGACCAGAAAGATAACTTCCTAGTTCAGCTACTATTTTTGGACAGTGAAGCTGGAACTCAGAAATGGTATATAATGGACTTGTATTCCCAGGGAGAGCCTACAGGACCGTGATGGTGAACCTAGCATGCAGAGTCCTCTCTGGGCACATGTGCCATCACCAGCTGCTCTTCCAGATTCTGTTACATGCAAGCACACTGGACAGCTAGTCTTTGCACGAAGACCAGCTGTCCAATATGTATGTGCGCAATGGAACCTGGAAGAGCAGCTGGTTGCTGTGCACATGCACATCGGTCAGCTGCTCTCTTCTGGGATCTGGTGCTATGGCACCAGCACTCCAGTTTCAATACTCAGTGCTGAAAAGGTTAACCATCCCTTGCTTACATGATACAGTTGGCTGTATCATGTAACCAAGTACCATATCTGTGGAAGCCATCTTATTTATAGTATCTCATAATGCTTGTTGACTCTTCCCAAGTTACTGTTCTATAAATATTTATAAACGGGTCTCTATGGTTAGAGCTGCAGATGCAACCATTTTCTGACCATATGAATGGGAATTGTTTCTGTAAGCTGAGTACACAATAATTCATTCTCATATTTTGATATGGGATTGTAGAATTCGTTTTTCCAGTTTCCTTATTTTTAAAAGGTGGTTCTATCCTTTTTGTACCTAGTTAGAAGTTAAAGCACATATGTTTGATGTAATTTAGAATTGGCCTTGCTTAGTAACAAGGTACTATCTTAGTAACATTTTCTTTTTGGGGGGGAGGGGGTTATAATTTTTTTATTTTTTCCTCCACACCTTACAGAAATATGAATTCACATACCTTTACATTAGAATACAATACAATATAATATCAGTTGCCAAATTCTTAATCAAAATTCTTAATTATTTATCTGTATTGTTTTGGTATATATCATTGATCTTGTGCTACCTCTTTTTCTAATTTTGTCATCCAGATTTCAAAGATTGTTTTCTATTCTCATTCGGGTTCAAAATGCTATTAGCTATCAAAAATTATCTTGGTTATTTGCTTTTTTCTACTAAAACTATGCCATAGTGCTTCAGTCCATTTCTTATATTCTTATCTCAATCATGTTTTTTAAACCCTCATTTTAATATAACTGCCCTTTATGAGGAAAGTTCCAAATTTACTTCTCTTCATACAACAAGGAAAAAAGTATTGGTTCATATTATACCTTAACATAAGAACATAAAAAGATCCATGCTGAATCAGGCCAAAGCCCATCGAGTCCAGCATTCTGTGTCACACAGTGGCCCACCAATTGTACATAGGGATCTTGAACAGAAAGAGAAGGCAAACCCTCCCTTTCCCTTGACCCCCAACAAATGGTACTCAAGGGAATCCTGCCTGCCTCAATCAACATAGAGGCAGCACATGGACATCCATTTCAATAACCACCAATACACTTGGCATCCATGAATCTGTCTAATCCTGCCTTGAAGCTATCAAGGCTGACAGCTATCACGACCTCTTCTGGAAGTGAATTCCATAAACCAATGACCAATATTGTATGATAGATAAAATATTTTTTCTCTATCCACCTTTTCTATCCCATGCATGATTTTATACACTTCGATAAAATTACCCCTTAAACGCAGTCTTTCAAGGCTGAAGAGACCAAGGCGTTGCAACCTGGTTTCATAAGGTAGGTGCTCCATTTCCTTGATCATACTTGTTGCCCTTTTTTGCACCTTTTCCAGTTCCACTATATCTTTCTTGAGGTGTGGTGATCAGAACTATACACAGTACTCCAAGTGTGCTCTCACCATCTATTTGTACAGAGGCAATAAAACACTTACTTATTTTCGATACCCTTTCTAATCATGACAAGCATGGAATTTGCTTTTTTAACTGTTACTGGGTTGACATCTTCATCTTCACCTTAAATCTAATTATAACAATAGCAATACAGAGGGAAAAAAGGTTATTATTAAGAATTTAAATTATATTATCATCTTCTTTCTGTGCTTAAACATATCATTCATTTCATTTTACAAATATATCATTTCTAATTTAGCAAATCATAATTATAGTGTAACATATTTTTCTATTTATTTTTCACTGAAAGTATCTTCCATTATCAATCCCAGTACAATAATAGTTTCCCCTAATCTATGTTTTCCGTTGTCATTCCCAGTGTAATAATCTTCCCTAATCTATTTGATTTCACTGCCATTCACAGTGTGATAATCTTCCCTAATCTATATACCTTTTTCTATCAAGCCCAATATAATAATAATCCCTAATCTGATCTTCACTAATCATCTCAATCTAATAATCTTTCATCTATTTGTTTTCACGATATTTCTAAAAATAATAATCTTCCCTAATCTATTCAGTTAAAATCCCAGATACTTCCCCCCCAAAAATATATTATTCATAATTAGTACTATTTATTTTTCCCATATTAATCCTCCTTTCATAATCATAGCTTCATTATATGCCTTTTCCCTTTCCCCCTGTATTTCTTTACCATTATAATTCACATTATAATAATCTTATAGTTCAAATAATCAATAAGTTCAAAATTATCTCTACAAATCCATTTAAGAACCTTATAGTTATAAATTTATCATTACCTGTCTTCTTCCACCTGCTCCTTCTCCTTTCAATATTGCAAATATATCCCAATTAGTAGTTCAATTAATAATTAAACGACCATTTATCAGTCTTGTAAATTTGTAGTTTTATCATTGTCAAAATCTTCTCCCATCTGCTCTTTATTTCAGTTCTTTTACTTTCTTGCTTTTGTTTCTTTTAGTATTATTTTAAAATGTTTAGTCTCCTTTCTCAGTTCAATTTCTGTGCTGCAAATAAAATCTGTAATATCCACATGTTTCTGCAGATCTATAAAATAGTTCTTGTAGGACAATATAAATTTTCCTCTTCAAGATGTTTTAGCCTCCAGATGGAAATAATTAAGAAAGTGCACAGTCCTAATCAGCATAGATAAGGTGTTCCAGAAGCCAAGGTAAAAAAACAGATTGTATGTCCAACAAATCTTCTGTCATTATTCCGCCAACCAGCAGGTGGCAATCTTATTAATTCCACAAAAAATATTTAAAACTTATTTATATAATAAAAATTTAATTTTCTCAGCTGATTAAAACTAATTTGCTAAAATTTATAAAAATAGTTCAATAATCCGATAAACAAATCCTCAATCCTGGGCTTTTACTATCCTTCCAGAAGCTTTCTGCTATTGTTTCCAATTGCCAATTAGCTGCTTCCTCTCCATTTTTTCCCCAAGCTTTTGTTCCCATTTGAAAATCAAGAAAATCAATCCAAGCTCCAGTCGGCCGAAACACTCACTAGCACCATTCTTAACTCAGTTCCTCTTGCTCCAGCATGTTTCTTAGTTCCTCTCTCCAGATGACTTCCAGCTTACTTTAAATCCTTTCATTGTGGTATCGGCTCGGCTTTGTCGGCTTAGGCACAGCAGCCCAGCCAATTTCACACCGCTGCCGGTGCGAGATAAACCGGTTCGACTGGTGGGGTATGCCAACCTCAAACCAGTCCCCCAGCAGCGTCCCCTGCATCACCTCCCCTTCAGAGAGGATCCAGCTTGGTTCCATGGGAACAAAGCCCCCTAGGTAGTGGAGATTCAGAGCTTCCCCATTGACAAGGGGAAACTCTGTGCCACCAGCACCATTGACTCTGCCCCTCTCCAGTAACATTTTCATCTGATTGAAAAACACAGAGGAAGAAGGAAATTCCATAATTTTGGGACTTTGCTGCCGATGTTTATTGCAGTGCTAATCAATGATTGACTAAGTAATTTATTAGATTTTGGTGATGGCTGGGAATTTAGAAACTAATATGAATTATACTGCAGGAGTTGAAAGTCAATTTAATTTTCAGGCATATAGTTAAGCCCTACTGGTACTGGATACAGAACTGGGTCTTGAGACAGGATACTTGATCACTTCAAGAATTCCCCAGGAATTTTATTTCCACTATGGACAAGATTTTCTGGGATCAAATAGGGTGATTTGTATCATCTGTATATTCAACTTGTCTGCTTCTTTGTATAGAATTCTAACTTCACTATGGTTTTAGAACTGGAAAAAGTATTCATATTCTATTATCTACTATCATAAACACATTGATTAGAGGAAGATCTCATTTTATAAGATGATTAGGATATCTAGATGTTGTTCCAATTGTTCCTGAGACAAGCATTGGCAACTCAGCTAGTTAACTATTATGTTCAATTATCTCTGTATGTATTGTGCTGACATGAACAGTAAATATCTCAACCTGATGTCAAAATTGTATCATTCTGAAGGCCCTTGACTGTTGACATAGACTTGGCATAATATTTCTTCCTTACTAGAAGGTATTGTTTTGCCTGACAGTTGAGCAGCAAGGAATCAGCTTATCTGATTGGATAGTACATTCAGAATTAAATATATTTCATAATCCTAGTTAGTTTTTAATGTCTGCTTGAAAGAGCCACTGCTACACCCTGTCTTGGAAAATGGCTCTTAACCTCAGTGACAGTGGGAGAGTGGACAGAGTAGGTCACCAATGAAATTATTAGATGTTCTTGTTTAGAATTGATGGAATTTATGTCAATGTGGTACCGGACTGGGAGAAAGAACATTGGGTGCAATCTGGAGTGGAAATAGGACCATGGTTCTCAGTCCGCATTTATTGGCTATAATTTCACATTCTTCTGTGCATATTGAAGATCAGTTACTGGAAAAATTCAGTGTCCTGTCTTTTGTAAATATTCCTTTTAGTGAATTTTAGAGAGACAGTTTAGTTTTCAACTCAACAACTTAATTTTTCTCCAATGCCTCCGGATGCCATTGTCCATTTTTCCATATTCTTCTGATCTGTGTGATTGTTCAATGTTCTCCCAATCCCTCATCTTTGGCTGTCATTTGGCTTCATTATTCATGCCTCTTTTGGGCATGTTAATCGGATCAGATGGCAGCACCAGAAATTGGCACCGACTGAACCAGTTCTGTGACATCGTGATGTCACTAGCGGGTCACTACTGGTTTGAGCGAACCAGTACGAACCGGCAGGAACCCACCTCTGTACCACCACCCCATATGCAAATAGTGCATGGAGATGATAATGAAATGTTGTTACTCATTATCTCCATTTTTTTTTTGTTCGTCTCAGAGGTTAATACACAGTTAGAAGAAAAGCGATTGCTTCTTCATATTACACAGAATTAAAAACTGGAGGAGTTTCCTTGACAATATAAGAAAATTTAAGCCCTTCATTCTAGCAAAAAAAGTGGAGCATATTAATATTTGCAAATAATTCATATCATAGCAGCACACTTTCCTTTATTTTCCCCCTAACAACAATACTATTAAATTCCTTGAATATCATCTCTAAGTTCAGATCCTTTGCAAACTAATGAAAAGTACTAACAGATCCTTGCATTTTATGCCATAGATACTATCTGTGCTTTTCTTTAATCAGTTACTTAAATCTTATCCCATGATTCCTGTATTTACTGAAGATTATTTAACATTATTTTGTTCATGAGCAATAATGCAATCCATTTCCTTATTAACTATTGGTCCTGACTGAACTAGGGAGATGATAGCAGAGGCTGATATGATAGTGGAAATGTTTTTGTGTGTGTATTTTTTCTTCATTGTTTAAAAAGATGTTATTATAGCCATCTTCCTAAATAGACCCATGACAATAAACATATTCTTTGTATAAGGTGTGAAATGACCCAAAGAGACTGCAAGATGAACAAAAAGAGTTTAGAAATACAGTCTACTATGAGAATATAATTTGTTATGTGGCAGTCTGCTATGTATTGAATATATGATTAGCATTTTTCCTGCACAGATAACCTAGACAACTTGCTTGTATAAGTAAAATATATGATTTTAAGGCCTGACATCCATAGCCCTTTTCTAAATAAGGGATTAAAGTTCTGCCATAGAAATTACTAGACAGATAATGATTTTTTTTGTTCCAATAAGTTGATGTTCCAATCAACTTACATTTTTTGTTTGTATAGATGCTTAAACATGTTTGTATACCCTGTTTCCCCGATAGTAAGACACCCCCAATTGTAAGACGTATCGGGGGTTTCAGGGGGGTCGGCTAATATAAGCCGTACCCCGAAAGTAAGACATATGTCTTACTTTCGGGGAAACACGGGGGTATTGCCAGGGGGGGAGCCCGATGACATCGCTTCCAAGCTCCCCGCGCGCCCCTCGCCTTCGCCTCGCCGCGGCGCCACCGCCTCTTCCCCGGCTTGGCAAAGCGAAGTACGGCGCTGGTCCGAAGCGAGCCGAGCGGGCGGCGGCTTGCAGCGAAGGCGCTCGTCCCAGCAACCGAGTCCTGCCGAGGCTCGGCTGCAAGCGGCCAGCAAGGCCGACCAACTCCAAGGCGCTGAGCGGCCAGAGCTGCGCCCTCCTTCGCCCGCCTCCTTTCCGGCAGGCAGGTGGGGCTGCCCAACTGCGCAGAGCGGCTCCTCCCCTCCAGACACACGCTTCCCCAACACGCATCTGTGGCTCCACGCGTGCACGCCGCTTGGAGCCCTGAGGTTGAACTTGGAAAAGGGCTCACGAGGCTCCTGTTCCGCGGCTGCCCTTCTGGACTCTGGGGAGATGCCTTCGGGAATGCGACCCTTTCAATTTTTTTTCCAATGTAAGACATACCCCGAAAGTAAGACGTAGTGGGGCTTTTGGGGGTAAAAAGAAAGTAAGACACTGTCTTACTTTCGGGGAAACACGGTAGATGTTCAAACAGCATATATTTCTTATAGATGTTTAAACATAAAAAAGATGATCACGTTATCTCAAATCCAAGAATGTGAGTTTCTGAAATTCTTTATTGAGACATAAAAATGGAAGCTCTCAAAAATTATTAAAGTCCATATCTGATATCATTTTTAAAAATTTGAAATGAAAATATGTTATTTACTAATTAGAGCATTTTTCCAAGTGCCAAAGCTAGTGCTATAATTCCTCTTTCAGGTTCTGGTTATTAAGTATTCAGTATTTACAGTATATATTAATAGGTTACACTAATCTATCTTTCTTATAAACTTATTTATACAGTAGCTTATTTATTGTTTCAAGAAAATATCCTATTTTATATTCCTATATATTTTATATTCTTATATAGAAAACTGCGAAATCCTTGAAAGTCATTTACAAGTCTCCATCTGAAGCAGAAGTCTTTGCAGAAAAAACAAGAAGCCCTAGTTATAACTCTATTCAGTTGAATGATTTGCCATATTTTTTGGAATATAACAGCCTAAAGAGGCTGAAAATTTGGGTGCGTCTTATACTTCGAATGTTGCTTTTTCAAAGTTTCTTATTTCCAGCCCTAGCTAGGTGTTAACAATCTTCCCAGCTTCCTACTCCCTCTGAAGAAGGTTTTTTTTCCAGTCCCAAGTCTTTGCAGGTTTGTTTTCACTCCTATTCCCTCTGAAAAAGTCTTCTTCAGCCCTAACCAGGGGATCAAATAATGTGCGGAAGCTGAACAGACTAAGAATGCTAGCCAGATGAATACTTGGTAGGTAGATTTCCCCCCCCCCTATTTTCCTCCCCCAAAACTAAGTTGTGTCTTATACTCCAGTGCATCTTATACCCCCCAAAATACGGTAATTTAAAATGAATTTCTCCATTTAATAGTAGAAATAGATAAGAAGTATATAAATTAAGAGCTTTCTTTTGGGAAATAGTGAAACAAGTAACTTAAGAATAACCGACCATCTATTATAACTTCCTTGGTGTCTTCCAGATATCTATGCCTTCAAACATCATAATCAGTGGTAGGATTCAGCCGGTTCGCAGTGTTTAGCTAAACCGGTATCTAACTTTTTGTGCAGTTCAGCGAACTGACTGAAAATAAGTCCCCCCCCCCCTTTTCTTTCTCTTCAGTTAATAGCTCTGGACAGCCACTTAAAAGGCAAATACCTAGTTGTTATAACAAAACTGCAGTAATGCAGCCAGCACCTGCCTTGAAAGAAAAAAAGAGAAACTGACAGGATTAGGGCAGGGAAACCTATCAATGAACCATCTAGGCATGGGATTAACTTCTTCCCTTCAGGAAGAAGAACAAGATTACAAACATTTTCATTATAAAGGGTATTAAATAACACTTCTGTGATCAGCTGATACTCCCTGGAGTTCCCCAAGAACGTTTATAGCTGCTGCAGTGTTGGCTACTTGTTTCTTCCTGGGGGGAAACATACAGGATGTAATGATGCAGCTTGATCATATAAGCCCTGAATTTGATGCATGTGTGGTCCAGCCAGCTATATAGCTTCCAATTTAGAACATAGAGAACATGGAATAATAGCGTTAGAAGGATGTCAGAGGTCTTCTAGTCCAATTCCCTGCTTGAGCAGGAGATGCAATCATTTCAGACAAATAGTTATCCCATATATTTTTGAAAGCCTCCAGTGATGGAACCTCCCTTGACTTCTGAAGGACATATAAGGGATATACACTTCTGTGGGAAACTCAGTACTCACTTCTATGTTACATACATCTAACCCTCTTCTAGATTTTAGGCAAAATTATGTTTCAATAGACATTTAATTAAAAACCTGTTTACAAATATTAGGACTATGTTTCCATTTAAGTGTTACTTTATTAACTTTCCAACTTTCTATTAACCTTTTCCCTTTTGCCCTTCTTACTTATTGCAGCTTTATTTCCTTAGCTCAACTCTATCACTGCCATCTGAATAAACCAAAATTTACCTCTATAGTCCTGTTAAATGCCCTTACAGAATGCCTTTATGATCGTATGGAAATGTTACGAGTGTTACACAAATTAGGAATTTGGCATATTCTACTGCCATTTAGTGTTCCCAAATACAGCAATTGTCTGGGTGGGGGGACGACACCCAAGACCACCTTTGCTAAATATTCCTTGAGAACTTATACTAAGGGAGAACTTATACTAAGGTGCAATTCACATTTGTGAAGTGATCTCATTCTTCAGTTTATTTTGATTTATCAAAAAGTAATTGCAGCCAAACACACACACACACACACACACACACACACACACACACACACAGACAGACAGCCTCCCCCCAACCCCAAGCTGCTGCTTATACAAACTGACTATGGGAATGGCTATAGAGATAAATTTCCAGCACACAATGAAACTTATTTTTTTAGGAAAGTACATACTGTATAGTGTAGAGCAGTGTTTCCCAACCGGTGTGCCGCGGTACACTGGTGTGCTGCGAGACACAGTCAGGTGTGCCGTGAAGAAAGAAGCTCAGCTTCTGGTCTCGCAACTTTTTGCGAAGAGCAAAAAGTTGTGAGACCGGAAGCTGAGCTTCCTTCTTTGCGCCTTCCAAGTTTTCCGGCAGCTGCAGCTCCCCGCCCAGCTGGAGCTTCCCTGGCGGTGGCAGCAGGTGAGCTTTGGGGCCTGGTGGGAGGGCGGCGGCAGCGGGAGGGTGGCGCGCAGCAGGAGGGTGATGGTGGCAGCGGCAGCGGGCAGTAGCCATGGGGCGGCGACAGGGTGGTCAGCTGTGAGGCAGAGCTCCGGAACGGAGGCACCGACCGGCGGTGTCTGGACATGCTGGAATTGCGTGGCTGGCACTTGCCTGCTGGCTGGGCCGGGACGGAGGCTCCAGCCCCACGTCCATGCCCAGCGCAACGCCAGCATGTACGGCATCTAGCAACACGTCTAGCCGTCGTCGTCAGTGCCTCCGTTCCGGAGCTCTGCCTCACAGCTGACCACACTGCCGCCGCTCCACGGCTACTGCCCAATGCCACTGCTGAGAGAAAGAGAGAGGGAGAGAAGGGGGAGAGAAAGAGATAGCAAGAGAGGGAGAGAGAGAAAGAGAGAGGGAGAGAGGGGGAGAGAAAGAGAGAGAGCAAAAAAGAGAGAGAAGGAGAGGGGGAGAGAAAGAGAAAGAGATAGCAAGAGAGGGAGAGAGAAAGAGAGAGGGGGAGAGAAAGAGAAAGCAAAAGAGAGAAGGAGAGGGGGAGAGAAAGATAGCAAGAGAGGGAGAGAGAGAAAGAGAGAGAAAGCAAAAGAGAGAGAGATAAAGAGATAGCAAGAAAGAGAGAAAGAGAGAGGGGGAGAGAAAGAGAGAAAGCAAAGAAAGAGAGAGAGAGAGAAAGAGAGGGGGAGAGAGGGAGAGAGAGGGGAGAGAGAAAGCAAAAGAGAGAGAGAGAAAGAGAGATAGCAAGAGAGGGAGAGAGAAAGAGACAGCAAAAGAGAGAGAGAAAGAGAGAGATAGCAAGAAAGAGAGAGGGAAAGAGGGGGAGAGAAGGAGAGAAAGACAGCAAGAGAGAGAGAAAGCAAGAGAGAGAGAGAAAGAGGGGGAAGGAGGGTGAGGGAAAGACATAGAGGGAGGGAAGGAGGGAGAGAAGGAAGGCAAAAGAGGAAGGAAGGAAGAAACAAAGAGAGATGGAGAGAGAGGGGAAAAGAAAGAGGAAGGAAGGGAGAGAGAGAGAGAAAGAGGGAGGGAGAGAAATAGAGAGAAGGAAGGAAGAGAATTTTTTTGTCCAAATTTTTTTTAAACCCCCCCCCCCCCCCGCTCAATGTTCCTCAGGATTTTGTAAATGTGAATAATGTGCCGCGGCTCAAAAAAGGTTGGGAAACACTGGTGTAGAGTGAATTTTTACTTTCATTTATATAGAATACTTTGGCAAAATGATTTACATGGTACACATACAGAACAGGAAATTGCTAAATTGAGACTGGACTCAACAAGGCAATCTTTCTCATCAGCTTTACATTGAGAAATATGGACATGTGCACTCTAGTGTTATCATTGCAACAACAGAATTGCATTCAAAATCTTTTCAGGGAATTATTCTTAGGGAACTAAATTGAATGGCAGCAGCCACAGCCATGCCCACAAAACCAAAACAAAGGGATTGGAATCCTTTATCTTCATTCCTCTGGATTGCTTTCTATTGCCAACTGATGTCCTGCAAGGACAAACAAGTGATTGTTTCCCTTTCTTCTCCGGTAACTATTTTAGTCATAATAGAACATTTGCAACCCAGGATAAGTAGTTCAAGGTGGACCAGCAGTTTGACTTGCTTTTTATTTGACTTCCATCTGCTAATCCTCATCCGGGATTTGATCCTGGATGAGGAGGTCGACCTGGCATGTGTGACTGAAACCTGGCTGGGCCCGGAGGAAGGAGTTCCTCTTTCTGAAATTTGTCCAGCTGGGTTTCAGGTATGGCACCAGCCTCGACCTCAGGGAAGGGGGGGAGGAGTGGTTATCATAGCCAGGGAGAGCCTTTGCCTGCATAGACTTGTTGCTCCAGAGATTGCAGGTTGTGAATCCCTCCTGGTGAAGTTGGACTTAGGGATTCAGGTAGGTTTGTTGCTCATGTACCTGCATCCAACCTGTGTGTCAACAGCCCTGGCTGTGCTGCTCGAGGAGGTAGCTGGGCTGGCGGTAGGGTTCCCCAGGCTTATTGTCTTGGGGGTCTTTAATGTACCGTCGCTCAGTGAAACCTCTGGGATAGCACAGGAGTTCATGGCCACCATGACAGCCATGGACCTGACTCAAGTAGTACAGGGTCTGACTCACTAGGGGGGGCATGCACTCGACATGGCATTCCTCTCTGAGCAATTGAGTAATGGTCTGAGACTAAGGGGCTTAGAAGTGTTGCCTTTGTCATGGTCAGACCATTTTCTACTATGGCTTGACTTCCTGGCTCTAATTCTCCCCCGCAGAGAGGTGGAACTGACTAGGTGGTTCCGCCCCAGATGCCTGATGGACCCAGAGGGCTTTCAAAGGGCGCTTAGGGTTATACCAGATGCACAGTTTGGCAGAGTCTCTTGCCGTGTCCTGGAATAAGGCTGCGACGGAGGTTCTTGACCGGATTGCGCCATTGCGACCTCTCTGTGGCACTAGACCCTGGAGAGCTCCTTGGTTTTCCAAGGAGCTCCAGGAGTTGAAATGCCAGAAGAAACGTCTAGAGAAGCGATGGAGGAAGAGTAAGCCCAAATCCGACCGAACACTTGTAAGAGCTCATATTAAGACTTACAAAGTGGCGCTCAAGGCAACAAGATGCGCATATCATGCCGCCTTGATTGAATCAGCGGAATCTCGCCTGGCCACTCTGTTTAGGGTGACTCGCTCCCTTCTTAATCAGGGGGGAGCTGGGGAGCCTTTGCAGAGTAGTGCCGAGGATTTTAACACATTTTTCACTGATAAAATCGCTCGGATCCGGGTGGACCTCGACTCCGATTGGATAACAGAGTCGACTGACAACGAGTCAGTTGAGGTGACTGGGGTCCATCCTTGTCCATCTGTCTGAGAAGAGTTTGATCTGGTGACACCTGATGAAGTGGACAAGGCCATTGGAGCTGTGAGTTCCGCCACCTACTTACTGGATCAGTGTCCGTCCTGGTTGGTTTCGACCAGCAGGGAGGTGACACGGAGCTGGGTCCAGGAGATTATCAATGCTTCTTTGGAGAGGAGGTCCTTCCTGCCTCCCTACAAGGAGGCATTTGTGCGCCCCCTCCTCAAGAAGCCTTCCCGGAACCCAGCTGTACTCAATAACTATCGTCTAGTCTCCAACCTTCCCTTTATGGGGAAGGTTGTTGAGAAGGTGGTGGTGCTCCAGCTCCAGCAGTCCTTGGAAGAAGCCGATTATCTAGGCCCTCAACAGTCAGGATTCAGGCCTGGCTACAGCATGGAAACTGCTTTGGTCACGTTGATGGATGATCTCTGGCGCGCCCAGGACAGGGGTTTATCCTCTGTCCTGGTGCTCCTTAACCTCTCAGTGGCTTTCGATACCATCAACCTTCTGTGCTGGCTGGAGGGTTTGGGAGTGGGAGGCACTGTCCTTCAGTGCTTCTCCTCCTACCTCTCCGGTTGGTCGCAGTCAGTGTTAGTGGGGGCAGAGTTCGACCTCTAGGTCTCTCCCTTGTGAGGTGCCTCCGGTGTCAGTCCTCTCCCCCTGCTATTTAATATCTACATGAAACCGCTTGGTGAGATCATCCAAGGGCATGGGATGAGATATCAGTACGGCAATGATACCCAGCTGTACATCTCCACCCCATGTCCAGTCAACAAAGCAGTGGAAGTGATGTGCCAGTGCCTGGAGGCTGTTGGGGTCTGGATGGGTGTCAACAGACTCAAACTCAACCCTGATAAGACAGAGTGGCTGTGGGTTTTGCCTCCCAAGGACAATTCCATTTCTCCATCCATTACCCGGGGGGTGTTCTGTCTGGGTGCCCCCAGACTTCAGCACCAACTAAAAAAAGCAGCCAGACACGCTGGTAAAACGCAAAGTCACTTTATATTTTTGAACACAAACACAGAGAAAAAACTGTTCTTACACACTGGGATGCTATGAGGCTTCACAAAGAGTCACGACGGCCAGACAATACAACAGGCTTCTTGCTGGCACACCCACCACTGTAGAGAATAAGACCCACGCCTCCCCCAAGGTTTCAGCCTTCAAGGCCACAAGCCAGAATCAGAGACGCCAAGGATTGCAGCAAGGTCACAGGACTCCCAAAAGATAATTCACCACAATACAGGAAGGGCGGGCCTGCCTTTTCAGCCTTTCTGGGGAGAACCACACCCAAACCCAGCTGTTGCCTATTAGGGATGGTAATATCTGGCTAATTGTCCCCTTTGTTGTGCTGCTCTTCTCTGCCTGAGATCGATGATGGCTTGTGCGTTCTCATCTAAGGACTCCAGGCTACTCGCTGGGGAGAGCTCCACCCCAGGGGTCTCAGGCTGTTCTGCCTCTTCCTCGGCCTGCAATTCCTCCTCCCCGTCTGCCTGGTCCTCCTCCTCCTCCTCCTCCTCCTCGTCCTCCCCCTCTGAGCATGGAGCCGGCAGAATGCCAGCTGTTCCCTGAGGAGCCTCAGACTGAATCACAACACCATCCCCCCTCGGAAGGCCCCTCCCCATCTGCCAGCGGAGAGGACGTGGTTTCTGGGGAAACCGGGCGTGAAAATCCCGACTAAGTTCGGGAGCGTCCAACAACGCCGCTTCCACCCAGGAGCAATCATCAGGGTCCCCCTCCACCCATTGAACCTTGTATTGGAAGGAATCGTCCACCCACCGGGAATCCAGAATGGCATGTACCGTAGCCTCAGGGAGGTGGTCACAAACACACGAGGCAGGAAACACGAGAATGTTGGGACGGAGCGGACAATCGGGAGGGACAGGGACTACAGCGAACGGTGAAACACAGGGTGGACCCACAAGTTGGCCGGCAGGGTGAGCCGGTAGGCCACCGGATTGATCACCCTTTCAAACGGAAAAGGGCCCGAGGAACCGGGGATCTAATTTGTTGTCTGGTAATTCGGAGGCTATGTATTTCGTGGACAGCCACACCTGATCCCCCACCACCAAGGGGGGCACATCCCGTCTGGAGCGGTCAGCCACTTCTCTGTAGTCCTCCATGGCCTTATTCAGGTACCTTTTCACCATCTCGTGGACCGCCTGCAGCTCCGAGAGGAAGTCCTCGGCAGCAGGCACTGGGGAATGTAGGAGGGTCAAGGGAAAGAAGCGAGGATGGAAGCCATAATTGGCGAAAAAGGGCGTGAGTCAGTTCGAGGAGTGGCGGGAGTTGTTAAAAGCAAACTCCGCTACAGGGAGGAACCTGGACCAATCAGTCTGGCGATCCGCCACTACACACCTCAGGTATTGCTCCAGTATCCCTATGACCTTTTCTGTGCCTCCATCGGTCTGGGGGTGTTGCGTCGATGCGAGGCACACGGACACATTCAGGGCCGACATCAATTCCCGCCAGAACCGGGCTGTGAATTGTGTTCCCCTGTCAGAGACCACCCGATCCGGAAGCCCATGTAACCTAAACACGTGGCTGATAAACATTTGGGCCGTGAGTTGGGCAGTGGGCACCCTAGTGCAAGGTACAAAATGAACCATCTTGGTGAGCATGTCCATCACCACCATGACTACCGTGAAGCGAGCTGAGGAAGGCAAATGGGTTACAAAGTCAATGGACACGGCACCCCAGGGTCTCTCAGGTGTGGGCAAAGGTTGCAGTAATTCTGGCGGGGCTCCAGTCACCCCCTTGGCTGTACGACACCGGACACAGGTGGCCACATAGGAACGCACATCATCTTGGATGCGTGGCCACCAGAATGTCTGAGTGACCAGTTCTAATGTTTTGAACAGGCCAAAATGCCCCGCCACGGGACAGTCATGACACTGGGCCATAATCAGGCCCCTCACTGGGCCAGCGAGAACATACAGCTGCCCCCGCTACCGAAGCAGACCGTCCTGAAATGTCCAGGGGGAATTGGGTGTTAACTCCCGCACCCTCTGCGCTACCAACCCATCCTCCCGCTGCGCCTCCCGTAAACGGCGACGCAAGTCCACTGGGTCCTGGGTCGCAGCCAAAGCTGCAGGGGGTAGAACCGTCTGCAGAAGAGCCGGCTCCTTCGGGTGCGTGTATTCCGGCTCGTGCGACAAGGCGTCCGCTCGAGGGTTCTGGGTGCTGGGAGTGTACCTGATGCGGAAATTGAACTGCGCGAAAAAGAAGGACCAGCGGATCTGTCTCTGGTTCAATTTCCGAGCCGTCTGCAGATACTCGAGGTTCCGGTGGTCCGTCCATACCTCAATCTGGTGACGGGTCCCCTCCAGGTAATGCCGCCAATGCTCAAAGGCGGCCTTCACCGCTAAGAGTTCCTTCTCCCAAATAGTATAATTCCTTTCCGAGGGAGACAATTTGCGGGAGAAGTAGGCACACGGAAACAGCATGTCACCGGGACGATGGGCTTGGAGGAGCACTGCGCCAACCGCGACATCCGAGGCGTCTGTTTCCAACACAAACGGCCGAGCGGGCTCAGGATGGCACAGAAGCGGTTCCGCCATGAACACCGCTTTCAGAGCCTCAAAAGCCCGCTGTTCCGCCTCCCCCCAACCAAACGGGACTTGTTTTTGTAACAACCGAGTCAAGGGCGTGGTTAACGTGGCATACCCTGGAATAAAAGCCCGATAATAGTTCGCAAACCCCAAAAGACGTTGTACGTCTTTCACTCGACGTGGAGGTTGCCAAGACTGAAGTGCGGACACTTTGCCCGGGTCCATGGAAATGCCAACTGGAGACAAAATGTGCCCAAGGAATTCAACGGTAGTCTGGAAGAATTAGCACTTTTCCAGCTTGGCATACAAATGCTGTTCTCGCAACCGGAGCAGGACCCGGCGCAAATGATCCAAATGCAAGGCATGGTTCGGGGAATACACTAAAATGTCATCAAGGTAAATCACCATGAAATGGTCCAACATGTCCCGGAACACGTCATTCATTAGATGTTGAAACACGGCCGGGGCGTTGGTGAGGCCAAAGGGCATCACGGTGTATTCAAAGTGGCCATAACGCGTGCCGAACGCTGTCTTCCACTCATCCCTGGCCCGCATCCGGACCAAATTGTACGCACTGCGCAAATCAATTTTGGTGAATACCGTTGCCATCCACAACCGGTCCATGAGTTCAGGGATCAAAGGCAAGGGGTACCTATTACGCACCGTGATGGCGTTAAGGCGCCGATAGTCACAACAGAGGCGAAGATCGCCCGTTTTCTTCTTCACGAACAAAACAGGGGCAGACAAAGGGGACTTGGATGGCCGAATAAATCCCTTGGCCAAATTCTTTTCAACAAACTCCTTGAGGGCCACAAGCTCTGGCTCTGACATGGAGTACAAACGATCAGCCAGGAGCTTGGCGTCAGGCATCAAGTCTATGGCACAGTCGTACATCCGATGCGGTGGTAGCCGATCTGCCTCCTTCTCGTTAAAGACATCGGCGAACTCCTCCAGGCAACGGGGTAACTGGATCGTGGGAACCACTGGGCCATGGGCTGCGCACACATGTCGGTGGTGGTCCATGCACTGCAAACTGGAGAAAGTTACCAGGTTCTGGGACCACACCACATGCAGGTCATGCACACGCAGCCACGACAACCCCAGCACGAGGGGAAAATGAAGCCCCTTGGTGACATAAAACTGCAGGGCCTCCTCATGAATTCCGATGCACATCCGCACCGGCAGGGTCTGGAACCGGATGGGACCAGCCAGCAACCCTGCCCATCGATGGTCTCCACGGTTAACGGCGGGATGACAGGACAAAGGGGCAAGGAATGGCGGTGGGCAAAGGCTTCGTCCAAGAAATTCGTCGTCGCCCCCAAATCCACAAGGGCCAACGCAGGATACGCCCGAGTCCGTTGCGCAATATGCAGAGTCACAGCGAGCGTCAGGTGTCGAAACGGTCCGGAGTTGGTAGCCGTGGAATCAGGAGAAAGTGGGATCCCCGCCCGACCTAGTGTTGCCACCAAGCCGGGCCTCCCTCGTTTCCCGACCGTTCTGGCGACTGAGGATGTCCAGACGAAGGCCCCGCCATCAGAGAGTTCATGACAGGGACGGGGACACAAGGGGTTGTCTCATGGAACTGCACGGGGGATGCCATGGGAAGCACGGGAGAGCTGGAGGGTACTGGAACGACGGCAGCCACCGTGCTCTGCCTCTTGTGGGGACAAACTACAGCAAAATGTCCTGGGGCCCCGCAATAAAAGCACAACCCAGCTGCCCGCCGACGCCCTCGTTCCTCCAGGGTCTGTCGGGGTCGTGCGTAACTCACGTCCATCGGCTCCCCGGCGGCAACACGATCCATCAGGCATGGAGGCAGCGCTGGTGAAAAACGTCATGGCGCAGGGACCGGAGCCGGGGTGCCTACGGTCGACAACCCCCGCCGCGGAACAGGTGTCGGCGGGATGCCTGACGCACGGGGGTTGGACCGTCCCGCTCGACGGACTTCCCTGGCCAACAGCCTGGCCTCTATTGCCAAGCAATGCCGCTCCAAAGCGTCCAACGTGCTGGGCAGCACCTCATGCACCAGTTCATCTAACATAGTGTCCGATAGTCCGTCCTGAAAGGCCTCAAACAGGGCAGCCTCATTTCACTGGACTTGCCCGGCCACAGACCGAAAGTCAGCCATGTAGTCCGCCAGGGGGCGCGAACCCTGGCGTAGTTGCTTCAGCGCCCGCGTGGCCGTCTGCTCCTGCACTGGGTTTGCAAATTGGTGATGCAGCTGGTCACAGAAAGCAGCATAGTTCTGAAGTAGCGGGTCATCCCGAGCCAGGTAAGGTGCCACCCACGACGCTGCAGGGCCAGCCAACAAGCTAAACAGAAACGCCACCTTGTGGTCATCCCCCGGGAAGTGCATCATCTGGGCGTTTATAAACAGCTGCACCTGGCTCTGGAATGCAGAAAACAGCCGCCGGTCCCCCCAGAACTTTTCCGGCATCGCCACAAAACATTTCCTCCCGGGCAAAGGCGCTGGAGGAGGTACCACAGGGGGCGCCTGGGGTGGGGCCGGCTGGGACAAAACCTCCACTTGGCGTTGTAACACCAGGACCGTCTGGGTCAACTGTTCAATGTCCCCTCACAACTCTTCAAAGACAGCCTGCTTGTCAGCTGCAGAAACGTCCATGGTGGAAGCCAAAAAGCAAAAAATGCCAAACAAGGAACCAGCAGCAGAGAGCAAGAAGAATAAACAACCAAACCACCCCTCCAAACTGTGAACTAGGTGTCTGGTGGTTGGTAGAGAATTATACTGTTCTGTCTGGGTGCCCCCAGACTTCAGCACCAACTGAAAAAAGCAGCCAGACACACTGGTAAAACGCAAAGTCACTTTATATTTTGGAACACAAACACAGAGAACAAAATGTTCTTACACACTGGGATGCTATGAGGCTTCACAGAAGAGTCACGACGGCCAGACAATACAACAGGCTTCTTGCTGGCACACCCACCACTGTAGAGAATAAGACCCACGCCTCCCCCAAGGTTTCAGCCTTCAAGGCCACAAGCCAGAATCAGAGACGCCAAGGATTGCAGCAAGGTCACAGGACTCCCAAAAGATAATTCTCCACAATACAGAAAGGGCGGGCCTGCCTTTTCAGCCTTTCTGGGGAGAACCACACCCAAACCCAGCTGTTGCCTATTAGGGATGGTAATACCTGGCTAATTGTCCCCTTCGTTGTGCTGCTCTTCTCTGCCTGAGATCGATGATGGCTTGTGCGTTCTCATCTAAGGACTCCAGGCTACTCGCTGGGGAGAGCTCCACCCCGGGGGTCTCAGGCTGTTCTGCCTCTTCCTCGGCCTGCAATTCCTCCTCCCCGTCTGCCTGGTCCTCCTCCTCCTCCTCCTCCTCCTCCTCCTCCTCCTCCTCCTCCTCCTCCTCCTCGTCCTCCCCCTCTGAGCATGGAGCCGGCAGAATGCCAGCCGTTCCCTGAGGAGCCTCAGACTGAATCACAACAGGGGGTGGAATTACTGACCCCCTCAGAGAGGGTCCGCAACTTGGGTGTCCTCCTTGATCCACAACTCACATTAGAGAACCATCTTTCGGCTGTGGCAAGTGGGGCATTTACCCAGGTTCGCCTGGTGCACCAGTTGCGGCCCTATCTGGACTGGGAGTCACTGCTCACAGTCACTCATGCCCTCATCACCTCAAGTTTCGACTACTGTAATGCTCTCTACATGGAGCTACCTTTGAAGAGTGTTTGGAAACTTCAGATCGTGCAGAATGCAGCTACGAGAGCTAGCATGGGCTTCCCTAGGTATGCCCATGTTACACCAACACTCCGCAGTCTGCATTGGTTGCCGATCAGTTTCTGGTCACAATTCATCTTCACTAATTTATCTATCAGCTCTTTATGTGGAACCGTATCAAAGGCTTTGCTGAAGTCCAGATAGGCAATATCCATGGCACCACCTTGATCCAACACCTTTGTGACATAGTCAAAGAAATCAATGAGATTAGTCTGACACGATTTGCCTTCAGTAAAGCCATGCTGATTTGGGTCCAATAAGTTATTGTTTTTTAGATGCTGATTTATCCACTTTTTGAGTAGAGTCTCCATCATTTTAACTACAACTGATGTCAAGCTAACTGGCCTGTAGTTACCAGCTTCTTCTCTACTGCCCTTCTTGTGGATAGGCACAACACTGGCCATTCTCCAATCCTCAGGGACATCTCCTGTTAACAGGGATTGGTTAAACAAATCAGTCAGGGGGGTAGCAATGACAGATCTGAGTTCTTTAAGAACTCTGGGGTGGATGCCATCTGGACCCATTGCCTTATTTATCTTTAATCTTTCAAGTTCTTCTAAGAAATCGGCTTCTAAGATCACTGGAGCTGAATCCGTACAGCTGGAAGCAATGCTATATCCCTCTATAGTATTATTTTGTAAGGTGTCTTTTGAGAAAACTGAAGAGAAGTAGCTATTGAAATGGTCAGCGATCTCCTTATTCCCATCAATGCATGTATTATTCCCGGTACTAAGGTTTGTGATGCTGCAGTTATTCTTCTTCCTATCACTAATATATCTGAAGAAGGTTTTATCCCCCTTCTTTACAGATTTTGCTATTTCTTCCTCTTTTGAGGCTTTAGCAGCATATATTATCTGTTTCGCCTCCTTCTGTCTCATTTTATACACCTCTCTATCAGCTATACTTCCAGACTCTTTATACCTCCTATAGGCAGCCTTTTTTTCATTGACTATAGCCCTTACATCATTGCTAAACCATAGCGGTTTCTTCTTCCTTTTACCTTTAGTTACTTGCTTTACATAAAGTCTTGTGGCTTTTAAGATGGCCTTTTTTAATACAGTCCACTGGGTGCTCGCTCCTGCCAATTTATTCCTCCCCTTTAATTCAATATTTAAATATTCCCCCATTGCATTAAAATTTGTTTTTCTGAAATCCAATACTTTGGTTGCAGTATAGGATTGCTAACAATCAGTTTTTACATCAAACCACAAACATAGATGGTCACTGCAACCTAAATTTTCTCTCACCTTGACCTCTGAAACCCAATTCCCATTTGTAAAAACTAAATCTAGAATATTCTCCCCTCTAGTTGGTGTCTTAACTAGCTGTGCCAGAGCTGCTCCTGTAAAGGTCTCTACTATATTCTTACTTTTGCATGTAAGGGCACTGGGGATATTCCAGTCAACATCAGGCATGTTGAAATCACCCATAACCACAATATCTCCCTTTACTGCCATTTGGGTAATTTCATCCATCATCTTGTTGTCATGTTCCTCAGATTGCCCTGGAGGCCTATAGATCACCCCAATTCTAATGACAGAACCGTCTTTATTTTGTATGCAAATCCAGAGGGTCTCCAGATGTATGGTATGTTGTGTGCATGTTTTTTTAAATTATGGGTTTTTAGTTTTAATTATTAGATTTCAAGTTTCAAGTTTAATCAGATTTGTATGCCGCCCCTCTCCGCAGACTCGGGGCGGCTCATAGCAATAACAATACAATGTAAGACAAATCCAATATTTAAATTACTTTAAAAAACACCACAAATTAAAACCAATCATACACACTAGCGTACCATGCATAAATTTTATAAGCCTAGGGGGAAGGAACATGTCAATTCCCCCATGCCTGACGACAGAGGTGGGTTTTAAGGAGCTTACGAAAGGCTAGGAGGGTGGGGGCAACTCTGATATCTGGGGGGAGTTGGTTCCAAAGGGTCGGGGCCGCCACAGAGAAGGCTCTTCCCCTG
The DNA here is from genome assembly GCF_031021105.1 of Erythrolamprus reginae. NCBI lineage: Eukaryota > Metazoa > Chordata > Lepidosauria > Squamata > Dipsadidae > Erythrolamprus > Erythrolamprus reginae. The sequence continues at coordinate 33,037,458 of NC_091955.1, read as the reverse complement.
GGCCCCGCCAAACGACATTGTTTAGTTGACGGGACCCGGAGAAGGCCAACTCTGTGGGACCTAACTGGTCACTGGGATTCGTGCGGCAGAAGGCGGTCCCGGAGATATTCTGGTCCAGTGCCATGAGGGGCTTTATAGGTCATAACCAACACTTTGATTTGTATTATATATTGTTTTCTATCACTGTTGTGAGCCTTCCCGAGTCTATGGAGAGGGGCAGCATACAAATTTAATAAATAAATAAATAAACTCTCCCTAATTAAAGAAGATGGAAGTTAAGAGATATTTTAAATCTGGAATCTAAAATATCATAAGTTTGCTCCCGATCTCTGACCAATGCAGGAATTTTTCAATGTGTTTTTGTGATCTTTGAAACAATGGTTCCTCCCTAGTCTGGACTTGCTGTTTCCTTTTTGGTACTTATAAAATTCCAAGCACAAGAAAATGCTAATGCTTTTAAATCCGATTCATTTTTTTCCCTGCCTGTAATCTTAGCACTTTAAATATACCCAGATGCTACCAGTTAATTTGCCTAATATTTTTCTTTGACAATAAGATGACTGTCATTTCTTTTCCATTGAATATTTCAGCATAATCTAAATATTTCATATTTAGAAATACTGATGATATCACCAACTTTTAGATGGAAATGAAGTTACAGGTAGCAATTAATGCTACAATGGTGACCACTATAAAGGTATGAATGATATAAAGTCTGGCACAAAGGTGGACTTATTTATAAATGCTGTTGAGATATAGTTTTCTTATATCATCTCTGCAGCAATGTACTTCTGTTATGTCTAAATCCTTATTAAAAATAGACTCAAGGATTAAGAGTCATAATGGTTAGACTCCAAAGAATTGTGTAGAAAGCAAATGTAGCTATTGAAAAACCTTCATATAAAAGCTTGAATGAGATCTTGCACAGCGTCATAATTGAACAGACAGAATACATATTTGCATGCTTTTTCCCCCAGAAGATGTGCAGGTTAACATAAATCCGAAGAAAGATTTGGGATTTATCAAGAAAACAGTTTAGCAAATAGAGAATATCTGGCACAGAAGCAGAATACACTTTTTAAATATGGAAATAATTCTTTATATTCAGATTTGGCAACTTTCTACAATATTAATAGGCAATGCTAGTACAAATCAATATAGCTAGCCTTAATGGTCCTACTTAGAATATTACTTTAGTGACTGCGAGGGGGAAAAGATATTTTCAGCATCATGGCTTCTATTTATGGAAACTGAAAAGCTTGGTTGTCTGAACACAATCTTGCCCAGAACAAACAGAATGCTACTGCTTTTAAAGAGGTAGCATATTTGACATACATCAATGTGAAGAATTGAAATAGAGGTGGCCTTATATTTATTTGGAAAGCAGCTGCAATCACCCACCCACCTGTTCTCAGGCCTTCATCCATTCCTTCCAAATATAGGTATTCAAGCCAATGGTCAAGTAAACTGGCTGAGTCACAATCTGGTTTTCAAGAATGTTATTTATTTATTTTTATTTATTTATTCATTTTGTCCAATACACAATAACATACAATGAAGGTAATAGAGGACACCTTCGAGGAAATAGAATTAGAGAAAGAATAGAAGAGAGAGTATAGGATAAAATAATCAATGAGAGAATAGAAGAAAAATAAAGGGATAGAAGAGAAGATATATGGGATATATGGAATCTGAGCTTCAGGGGGTAATTTGCATACTCCTGGTGCATGCTGGGAAGAAGCTAAAAGCTCACCACGAGGCAAAAGAACACCGGGTTTGCTGACCAGGGAAACAGAGGAACTCACCATCCAGGAATCTGAGCTTCAGGGGGTAATTTGCATACTCCTGGTGCATGCTGGGAAGAAGCTAAAAGCTCACCGCGAGGCAAAAGAACACCGGGTTTGCTGACCAGGGAAGCAGAGGAACTCACCACCCAGGAATCTGAGCTTCAGGGGGTAATTTGCATACTCCTGGTGCATGCTGGGAAGAAGCTAAAAGCTCACCGCGAGGCAAAAGAACACCGGGTTTGCTGACCAGGGAAGCAGAGGAACTCACCACCCAGGAATCTGAGCTTCAGGGGGTAATTTGCATACTCCTGGTGCATGCTGGGAAGAAGCTAAAAGCTAACCGCGAGGCAAAAGAACACCGGGTTTGCTGACCAGGGAAGCAGAGGAAATCACCAACCCAGCAACAAGAGCAGACATGTCTTCGGAGAGGGGCGGCATACAAATCTAAGTAATAAATAAATGTCACCTCTGCACTCTCCCGCACCCACCCTGCAACCTACCACACACATAAAGAACAACACAGAGAGTGAGAGAGAAGATACACCAACCATGCACACAGAAGTCACTCCCCGAACAAGCATAGATGAAGACGGAACTGAATCCATGGTGTGCTGCAGTTTGTGCTCCATGTACACACTCCTCCCCTCGAACCTCCAAAACTTTACCTGCAACAAATGCAAACTCATCCAGCTACTTGAGGAAAAAATCGAAAACCTAGAGAAAAACCTAACAACCCTGAAGCACCAACATCACAATAAGAAAATCCATCAGACTCCCAACAAAACCAACACCCCAGAGGAGCTAAGCCGAATCCACACCCCAGAAGCAGTAAATAGCTGGACACACATCACCCTAAGACGAAAAAACAAGCCTCCACCAACTGCAACCCTCCTCCTCCCAACCCCACTGCCTACAAGCAACAAATATTCAGTACTCTCGGAACAAGAAAACCTGCAAACATTTGACAAAGAACCACCAAGAACCAAGCACAACACAACTCTACCAAAAGCCTCAACAACAGAAGCTAACCTCCCTCACCCCAAGCCAGCCAAAAAGAAAAGGAGAGTACTGGTAATTGGAGACTCAATCCTCAGGGGAACTGAGCCTCCCATCTGCAGACCAGACAACCAATCTAGAGAGGTGTGCTGCCTCCCTGGAGCTAAAATCTCTGACATAACTGAAAACCTCACCAAAATACTCAAACCCACGGACTACTACCCACTATTGGTGATTCATGCGGGAATCAACGACACAGGGAAAGACATGAACCAAATTATGAAAGACTATGACCACTTGGGCAACACAATCAGAAAAACAGGTGCTCAGGTTGTTTTTTCCTCCATCCTCCCCACTAGAGGACGACACCCCGCCAGAGAATGCAAAATCCCGCAGATAAATCACTGGCTTAAAGGATGGTGTCGCCATAAGAACTTCGGCTTCCTCGACCATGGCCTGCACTATCTCCAAGAAGGGCTTTTAGCAAGCGACGGGCTACACCTCACTAGAGCGGGGAAGAACCTCCTAGGCAACCAACTAGCCCAACTCATCAGGAGGGCTTTAAACTAGCTCTGAGAGGGGAGGGTGACCAAACTATATGACAAAACACTGAACAAAACAAGGAAGGGGAACGGGACAAGCCTACAAACAAACCTGAGATTAAAAAATTTCTACCTGCAAACAAACACAAACATCTAAAATGCCTGTACACAAACGCACAAAGCTTGGGAAACAAACAGGACGAACTGGAATTATTAATACACGAGGGCCAATATGATCTAATTGGAATCACAGAAACCTGGTGGGATGAAACACATGCCTGGAACACACAGATAATGGGTTACAACCTCTTCAAGAAGAACAGGTCAAACAAGAAAGGAGGAGGTGTTGCACTATACATCAAAGACCACTACACTGCCACAGAACTACATCCAACCAAAGATAATAACCCCCTAGAAATCATATGGGTCAACATAAAAGAAAAAAAGAGCAACACCACAATTGGAGTATACTACAGACCACCCAATCAAACAGACACAATGGACGACCTCTTCACATGCCAACTAACAGACATATGCAACAAACACAGCACGACAATAATGGGAGACTTCAACTACCCAGACATCAACTGGAAAACTAACTCAGCACCAAGCGGAAAGTCTGCCAAATTTCTTTCCAGTCTAGCTGACAACTTTCTAACCCAAAAAGTTGAAACAGGAACCAGAGGGAATGCTATATTAGACCTAATACTAACAAACAGGGAAGAAACAATAGAGGGAACAGAAGAAGAAGGGAAACTGGGAGAGAGCGACCACGTCATCCTCAAATTCAACATAGTGCAATCACTAGCTACTATACCCAACACCACTACAGTCCCAGACTTCAGAAAAGCGGACTTTAACAAGCTCAGATCGAACCTTGAACAATGCCCCTGGAACGAACTCTTAGATTGAAAAACCACTCAGGAAGCCTGGGTGATCCTAAAAAACAGCATCATAGACGCCCAAAACAACGCAATCCCCATGAAAAGGAAAAACAGGAAAACCAAAACTAAACCTGCATGGCTAAACAAAGCCCTCGCAGATGACAAAAAAGGAAAAAAAGCTAAGTACAAACAATGGAAAGAAGGACTCATAACCAAAGCGGAATATCAGCAAACATCCAGTTCCTGCAAACAAAAAATAAAAACAGCAAAGGCACAATATGAACAACACCTTGCAGCGGAAGTCAAAGACAACAAAAAAAGATTCTTCCAACACATCAACAATAAGAAGAAAATCAAAGAAACAATCGTCACACTAAAAAACGAAGAGGGTAGAGAAATCACAGACAGCAATAACCAAGCACAGCTACTCAACGCCTACTTTGCATCAGTCTTCACACAAAAGGGAACCTCCCTCCAACCAATATGCAATTTAACTGCAACAAACTGCCCCAGAACCGAACTCAACATAGACAAAAGCACAGTGAGGGACTACCTGAGGGAACTCAACGAATACAAATCACCAGGGCCAGACGGACTTCACCCCAAAGTCCTAAAAGAATTGGCAGACACCATAGCGGAACCACTCCTCCTCATCTACCAAATATCCTGGATCACTGGAGACCTACCGGAAGACTGGAAGCGAGCTGACGTAGTCCCCATCCACAAAAAAGGCAAAAAGACCGACCCAGGTAACTACAGACCAATCAGTCTGACCTCTATACCTGGAAAAATACTGGAGAAAATAATCAAAAAACAACTTACCCACTTCCTAGAAACAAACAAGATCATATCCAATAGCCAGCACGGATTCATCAGAAACAAATCATGCCAAACCAATCTCATATCATTTTTCAACACCATAACCAAGTCAGTTGACCAACGCAACTCAGTGGACCTCATATACTTGGACTTCAGTAAGGCTTTCGATAAAGTCGACCACAATCTCCTAATCCACAAACTAGAAAAAAATGGAGTAGATTACTACACATGTAGATGGATAAACAGTTGGCTGACCAACCGCACCCAACGAGTTGTCCTCAACGGCACCAAATCCACATGGAAAAAAGTAGACAGTGGAGTACCACAGGGCTCTGTCCTGGGTCCTGTACTCTTTAACATCTTCATCAACGACCTGGACGAGGGAATAAAAGGCGAACTAATAAAATTTGCAGATGACACCAAGCTGGTGGGGGTAGCCAACACCCTTGAGGACAGGCTCAGAGTACAAGAAGACCTAGACAGACTATCACAGTGGGTCCATACCAACAAAATGAGGTTCAACACCGACAAATGCAGAGTCCTCCACCTCGGCAAAAAGAACCCTAGACATACATACAGCCTGGGAGATACCCCACTCAGCAGTAGCGACTGCGAAAGAGATCTTGGAGTCTTGGTGGACAATCAACTAACATGAGTCAGCAATGTGCAGCAGCCGCCAAAAAAGCCAACTCAATCCTAAGCTGCATCAACAGAGGAATACGCTCCAAGACCAGGGAAGTACTAATACCACTCTACTATGCCCTGGTCAGACCCCACCTGGAGTACTGCATCCAATTCTGGTCACCTCACTACAAAAAAGACATCGAAACTCTGGAGAAGGTGCAAAAAAGAGCAACCAAAATGATTAGGGGACTCGAAACCAAGACTTACGAAGAGAGATTGAGAGAACTGGGCATGGACAGCCTAGAAAAAAGAAGGTCTAGAGGGGACATGATAGCAGTTTACAGATACTTGAGGGGTTGCCACGGTGAGGAGGGGGTCTCTTTATTCCCCAGGGCACCAGAGGGCTGGACGAGGAACAATGGTTGGAAGCTGACCAAGGAGAGATTCAACCTGGAAATAAGGAAGAACTTCCTGACGGTCAGAGCGATCAACCAATGGAACTGCCTGCCAGGGGAGGTGGTGAACTCCCCAACTCTGGACACCTTCAAGAGGAGATTGGACTTCCATTTGGCTGGGGTGCTGTAGGGTTTCCTGCTCAGGCAGGGGGTTGGACTCGATGACCTAACGGTCCCTTTCAACTCTATTAATAAATAAAAATAAATAAATAAATAAATAAAATATAGGAGAGACAATAGGACAGGGGTCGGAAGGCACTCTAGTGCACTTATGCACGCCCCTTACTGCCTTCTTAGGAATCTGAAGAGGTCAACCGTGGACAGTCTAAGGGTAAAATGTTGGGGGTTAGGGGATGATACTATGGAGTCCAGTAATGAGTTCCACACTTCAACAACTCTATTACTAAAGTTGTATTTTTTATAGTCAAGTTTGGAGCAGTTAATATTGAGCTTGAATCTGTTATGTGCTCTTGTGTTGTTGTGGTTGAAGCTGAAGTAGTCGTTGACAGGCAGGACATTGCAGCATATAATCTTGTGGGCAATACTTAGATCATCTAGTTGTCATCAGATGATGACATCTAGAAGCAGCCTCATCCCATCCAGTCTTTTGGATTTACAAAAGCAAATGCTAAAACAGAGTGGGTAAAACGGTGTATACAACAGGAAAGATAAATGCAAATGGCTTACAGGCAGGAAGTGGCAGGTGACATCTCCAGATTGGCAGTTTTTATAAGCAGGCAAGAGGACTTTCTTTCAACTGCCAGGACTGCAATCTACAGTAAGCAGAAAATCTTGGTTGGAATCCTGAATGGAGCTTGGAGCTTTGGACTTCAGTAGCAACTAGCAAAGGACCAATCACACTGAAACAGTACATCATCTTAACTAATGCAAGACCGTTTGGAAAAAGAAAATGTTAAGATTAAAGATGTTGAGAGTCTTGTTTGAAATGAATATTAAAACTGTAAGTAATAAAGGACTGAATATTAAAGACATATCCATGTGACAAGATTACCTTGCAAAGTTCTAGAAGAATGGAGCTGAGCAGAGCAATAGCCTGTTGTTGGGGAAACCAGAGGTGGGTTCCTGCCAGTTCGTTTTTTTTAAATTTATTTTTTATTTTGATTATAATACAAACAAAACAAGACATATAGACATACTTATATATATACAGATTAAATTTGCTTAATATTTTATACTTTACAATTCTGTTTCTATTAGTTCATTTCCTTCCTTTAAAAGTTAGTTCAGTTTTTTATTTTATTTTCTATCCAATTATATAGTTTTCCCCAAACTGTATAGTAGTCCTTATTTTGTTTATTCTGTAATTCATATGTTAATTTACTTAATTTAGCACAGTCTAACTTTTTCCTAATCACAATTTCTTCATTTGGTATATTTTCTTGTTTCCAAGTTTGTGCGAACACCAACCTTGCTGATGTTAATATATGAGTTATTAAATACAGTGATCCCTCGATTAGCACGGTCTCGATTAGCGCGAAACGCTGCAACGCGGTTTTTCAAAAAATATTAATTAAAAAATAATTAATAATAAAATAATCAAAATAATAATCAGTCTTCTATGTTTCTATGTTTCTATGAGTCCGCGCTAGTTCTCTCTCTCTTTCTCTCCCTGTTGCCGGCGTGGTATATGAGAGAGAAAGAGAGAGGCAGAGGTCGGGTGCATTACCGGGAGGTGGAGGCGGCGTGGGGACGCTGGGTGCCGGGGACACCGAGGAGGGGGTGGACGTGGCCTCTCAGCTGCAGAGCCGAACAAGGGCGGAGGCAACGGCGGAGTCCGGCGCTGGGGCCATGCGGGGCCGCTCATCCAGGGGGGCATGGACTGGCAAGTCGCCCTCCTTTCTCTTTCTTTCTCTCTCTTATACCACACCGGTAACAGGGAGAGAAAGAGAGAGAGCGGAGGGCACCTTGCCGGTCCACGCCCCCCTAGATGAGCGGCTCCGCATGGCCCCAGCGCCGCCCAGGCAAAGGGGAAACCCCAAGATTGCTTGCCGCTTGCCGTATTGCAGCGAAGGAGGCGAAGCAAGGCTCCAAGCTGCAATACGGCAAGCGGCAAGCGATCTTGGGGTTTCCCCTTTGCCTGGGCGGCGGGAAGACCAAGGGAAGGTTCCTTCAGCCGCCCAACACCTGATCCGCTCCGCAGCGCAGCAGCAGCGAGGAGCCGAAGATGGGGTTTCCCCTTTGCCTTTACCCCATCTTCGGCTCCTTGCTGCTTCCGCGCTGCGGAGCAGATCAGCTGTTGGGCGGCTGAAGGAACCTTCCCTTGGTCTTCCCCGCCGCCCACACGCAAACTCCACCATCTGCGCATGTGCGGCCATGAAAAAAATGGCGCGCATGCGTAGATGGTGTTTTTTACTTCCGCACCACTATAACGCGGAAATCGATTAGCGCGGGAGGTCTTGGAACGTAACCCCCGCGCTAATCGAGAGATCACTGTAGTAATCTTCTTTGCTATGCTGTCCTCTGATTATTCCCAACAGATACATTTCCTGTTTCATTTCCAATTGATAATTTAATATTTCTTTCAACCAATTTTGAATCCTAGACCAAAATCTTTCTGCTTCCGGACATAACCACCAAATGTGATAGTACGTTCCTATGGCAGATCTGCATTTCCAGCACTTATTACTTATATTTGGATGGATTTTGGCTATAAAACATCTTGTGTAAATTCTCTTTATATGATACTGACAATGTCATCTTGTAATTAATTTTCCATAATTTTTCCCAATCGTCTAGCTGAATAGAGTAACCAAAATTTGTTATCCATGCTATCATGTTATGTTTAACTATTTCCTCTGTATTTTCATAGTTTAGTAAATAATTGTACATTTTGGAAATAATTTTTTTATCTGGTCCTATTAAAACTTTATCTATTTCACTAGGGTTTTACATATTCCGAATTCAATTACCCGTATATACTCGGCTATAAGTCGTTCCGATTATAAGTCGAGGCACCTACTTTTGCCACAAAAACTGGGAAAATTTATTGACTCCAGTATAAGTCGAGGGTGGAAAATGTAGTGGTTACTGGTAACTTATAAAAATGGAAACCAATAAAATTACATCAATTGAGGCATCAGCAGATTAAATGTTTTAGAATATTTATTTCAAAGAAAACCAGTAAACTACCTCTGTAAGTTTAAAAGAGGGTAAACAGTTATATGTCCCCCAAGACAGGTCTAGGCAAAAAAAAATGCAAGTACTTATCTCAATCCCCTGGTGCCTGGCCTCTCCTTGCCTCAAAGAGATACAATTTCCCTATCTATTTACTATTACTGAACATCCAAAATATACTATTTAATTCTATGTACCCTATTTTTTGGTGTATAAAAAACACCGGTATATAAGAAGCACCTAGATTTTAGAGGAGGAAAACAAGGAAAAAAGTATTCTGAACCAATTGGTGTAGTATTATATTGTTTAATAAAATACCAGTGTAGCAGAATACTTTTTATAACCATGTATACTTTTAAAAACCATGTACACTTTTTACAAACTTCAAACTTGAAAGCTTCAAGACTTGTGGACTTCAACTCCCAGAATTCCTCCTCCAGTCATACTAGTTCAGAAATGGGAGTGAAGGCCACAAGCCTTAAACTTGCCAGGTTTGAAGCCCCTTGCACTCCTAACCCCTAACTCAAACAAACAAATAAACAAGGACAATTCATTTTGTTAGTTGTTCCTTAAGTCACAGAAATGGCTAGTGATAGAATCATTTATAATTACAGTTCCCTTCTGAGGTTGCCTTATTGTACCCTATTTTTATACTATACTATAGCATAATACCATAATACTATACCATGAGGTTTTCAAAGACCCCTCTCTTGACCACTCCAATTTTTACAATCGAAATGCATGGAAATATATGGTGATGATGATAAACTTCAAATATTCCTTAAAAGGAGTATTTCTAGAGCAGGGATCCCCAAGGCTGACAACTTTTAAGACTTGTGGACTACAATTCCCAGAATTCCTGCACCAGCCATGGAGTGGGAGTTGAAGTCCACAAGCCTTAATCTTGCCAGGTTTGAAAACCCTTGCACTTCTAACCCTAAACCAGGGGTCTTTAAACTTGAGTTTTAAGACTAGTGGACTTCAACTCCCAGAATGCCTGCACACGGGGACTGGCTCCAACTTCCAATTAGGAAAGAAGGGTGGCGTGGAAGGATGATGCCTGCTCCGAGGCGCAGGGAAAGGAGGAGGAGGAGAGCCAGAGTTGCCCGCAGCCCTGGAGGAAAAGGAAAGAAATTGCCCGCAGCCCTGGAGGAAAAGGAAAGAAAGACAAACCCTCGCCTCTTCTCTTTCCTCCTCCTCCTCCTCCACGACCGCAACTGACAGGAGAAAAGAAAGGAGAAGAAGGGAAAACAGCAGACAACAAAGGAGGGGAGTGAAGTCTCCTCTTTCCTTCCTTCTTCCTCCTCTTCCTCCGCGGCTGTGTGCTACTCTGGCTTTCCTCCTCCTCCTTCTCTTCCTTTCCCTGCTGCCGTGCCAAGTGGATATCTTTAGCAAATCTGCTTCTCACTCCGGCTGGGGGCTTCTAAAGCCTGAAGAGAGTTCATGCCATTTCCCCCCCACCGTTGGCTCACTGGCTGGATCTCCTGCCCACCCCTAATCCTCCCTCCTCCTCCGTCTCCCTTTATTGCTCCATGTGTTGTGCGGGGAAGCAGATTTGTTAAAGAGATCCACTTGGGACGGCAGCAGGGAAAGGAGGAGGAGGAGAGCCAGAGTTGACCATAGCCATGGAGGAAAAGGAAAGAAAGACAAACCCTCGCCTCTTTCCTTTCCTCCACCTCCTCCTCCACAACTGCAACTGACAGGAGAAAAGAAAGGAGAAGAAGGGAAAGCAGCAGACAGCAAAAGAGGGGAGCGAAGTCTCCTCTTTCCTTCCCTCTTCCTCCAATTCCCCCGCGGCTGTGGGCTACTCTGGCTCTCCTCCTCTTCCTTTCCCTGCTGCCGTGCCAAGTGGATATCTTTAGCAAATCTGCTTCTCTCTCTGGGTGGGGGCTTCTAAACCCTGGAGAGAGTTCATGCCGTTTCCCCCTCACCTTTAGCTTGCTGGCTGGCTCGCTGGCTGGATCTCCCGCCCACCCCTGATCAGTGTTCCCTCTAATGTGAGTTGTGCGCTATAGTACAGGAGATTTGAGATGTCTGTCCACGAGTTTCCAATTCCAGCACGGAGGTCTGACCTCTGCCCTGGAATTGGCAATTAGAATAAGGGGACCAGACCTTGATCATTTGTCCCGACTCCAAAATGCGGCATGACTTTAAAACTGACTGGATTGGATTTCCACCCTCGACAGAAAGAGAAAAGTCCAGACGGTTAATTTCCCCCCTCCCCCCACTCCAAAATGCCGCGTGATTTTAAAACTGACTGGATTGGATTTCCACCTGGGGAAGGAGCGGGGAAGAAAGAAGGAGAGAAAAGTATGGCTTTTTCTAATTGAATATTGTATTTTTTAAATTCTCATTGAAGGCATTTGTAATTGCTTCTAAATGATGTTGGTTTTGCTTTTGCAAAAAAAAAAAAAAAATCAAAACAACCTCCTTAGGTGCAAGTCAGCTGAAAGTCCTAGAGAGACTGAAGGTAGATAATTCATTAACAATCAAGGCATGATCTGTGTTTCCTGAACTAGATACTGGATATTGGATACTAGATGTAGAAGTTGTTTATGGTTATTTCCAGTTTCTGGAAGTATTGTCTACAAGGTGGGAAGATGTTCCTCTAAAGAGATGTCTCTTGTGGCTTGCACAGATATTTTAAAATGTGAAACATTTTCTAACAACCAAGATGGAAGGGACCTTGGAGGTCTTCTAGTCCAACCCCCTGCTTAGGCAGAAAACCCTACAGACAATTGGGTATCCAACATCCTCTTTAAAACTTCCAGTGTTTGAGCATTCACAACTTCTAGAGGCAAGTAGTTCCATGGATTAATTGTTCTCACATTCACTCCTTGCTTCTAAGTTGCTTCTCTCTTTGATTAGTTTCCACCCATTGCTTCTTGTCCTACAAGTGCTCTGGAGAATAACTTGACTCCCCCTTCTTTGTGGCAGCCTCTTATTTACATTGTAAATAAGCTGTCTCAGACAGTTTTCTTAAAACAGAACTCTTATAAAATTGAACATTAAGTAATATCCTAGTATACATTTTGAAACTTTGAACTAGAGGAATCAGCAAATGTATGATACTTTAGTGACTGGACAGATATTTAGCAAGATATTTAATAAATTCCACTGCTGGTTGGCATTTATAGCCAAAGAAACATGCAAACAATTGCAGCCTTCTGTTAAAATGAAGCCTTCTGTGAACATAATATACTAGTTGGGAGCAAATATACCTTTGTATTTCCACTCATAAATTAGTTTGATTAACAAAGAAGATAAAAACAAGGTTTTATCATGGTTAACATGGTTTATTGATGGTAAAAGATATATTTTTAGGCAGGGGTCCACAAACATTTACACAGGGGCCAGTTCACTGTCCCTCAGACTGCTGGAGGGCCGGACTATAAAAAAAACCCCTATGAACAAATCCCTATGCACACTGCACATTCCTTATTTTAAAGCAAAAAACAAAATGGGAATGTACTATTTAGAGGGGGGGGGGAAGAAGTCTGAAATTCATATATGTTTATGTTTTTAATTTAATTTAATTTTGTTGTTAATATTAGGATGTATTAATTTGTAAAATTGGATTAGAATTTTAGAACTATATAGAATTACATAGGTAAAATTAATGGAAGATACATAGGATAAATAAGGGGTTTATGATATGTACTGTATGGTGTTATGAATTTGCATTATGAATTTAAAATATACTTGGAAATGTAGAGGATTGATGAAAGTTAATAATAGTAAATGCTAAGTGCCTGAAAAGTAATTGAGCTTGGAAATATTGAATGAAATTATAGAAAAGTAAATATGGAAATATATTAATTGATGCATTGGTGTTCCGATAGATTTTCATGGTATTATTAGATTACTATAATACTATGATAAATATTTAATAAATGAAGATTTTAAAGCATGGATTTATTAATAGTTGTGTGTTTGGTTTTTCTGATTGTTTTAGTTTTAATAGTAATAGATTTTGGTTTTGTTTTATTATTAATTTCTTTTAATAAAAAAGAAGGGAATTTTTTTTTCCTAATTAGGAAAAAGTTGTATAAGGGTTTTTTGTTGCTTTTAAGAAGAATGTATAAAAAGGAGGAGTAGGCATTATGGCCTATCTGGATTTATAAGAGGATAATGATATTAATTGAAATATAAAATAACAGAATAACATAGTGGGAAGGGACCTTATTGTGCCCCAGGACTGAGCCCCAAATAATTACGCAATAAGGTGTCTTGGGTGACATCTGTGAAAAACAAATCAGGCGCTCAGGCATGAAAATTTATTTATTTATTTATTTATTTATTTATTTATTTATTTATTTATTTATTTATTTATTTATTTATTTATTTATTTATTTATTTATTTATTTATACATACATACTTCTATGCCGCTCAGTCCCAAAGGGACTGCCGCTCAGACACTATACTTTTCTGCCCACACCGAAAAAGAATTAGAGGGAACATTGCCCCTGATCCTTCCTCCTCCTCCGTCTCCCTTTATTGCTCCATGTGTTGTTCAGGGAAGCCCTTTCCCCAGCTGCTTAGCGGAGCATTTTGGGAAGGTGTCGCCTCCCGAAGCGCTCTCAGGGAAGCGGCTGAGGGAAGATGGGGCAGTTGACACTTCTCCCGAGCTGAAGGAAAGACAGACGCCTGCCATTCCTGCAGTGGGAGAGATGGCAACCGCCCCGCGCCTCCCACGGCCGCTTCCCTGCACGCTTCAAGACCGGCTGCCATTCCTGCAGCGGGAGAGGTGGCAACCGCTCTGCACCTCCCGCGTCCGTTTCCCCAAGAGCGCATCGGGAGCACTTGCCTTTCGGGAGCTGTAACGGCCTGGCCTCTACAAAGCTCTCTCATCCGAGCTGCCAATTCTTTCCGGTCTCCCGCAGCCACCCTATGCTCCAAACTGGAGTCCCTGATGGCGCTCGGGCCATCGCAGTGCCCGAGCACTGTCAGTGACTCGAGTATAAGTCGAGGCCCGGGTTTTCAGCTCATTTTTTGGTGAAAAAACTCGACTTATACTCGAGTATATACGGTAGATCTTTTTTATATCTGCTTTGTACCTGAAAATATGGTAACCAATCTAACTCGAGGCCGTCATTTTTAAGTTTTTCTCTGGATTTTAAGACTCCCTTGGAATCAAGAAGTTCTTCATATGTTTTTATTTGATTTTTATTGATTATATTCGGGTGTATTTGAGTTTCCAATGTAGATAACCATCTAGGCACTTCTCTGTAGTGTTTTTTTTTTACTTTTCTCCAGTATTCAAGTAGAATATTCCGTATCTGGTGTTGTCTAAACTGTGAATGTTTTATACACTCTCTTTCCCACAGGTGTGCGTGCCATCCCTCATTAATATTATGTCCTTCTATTGCTAAGATACTAATGTTGTCCAATTTAATCCATTCTTTAATCCACAATAATATTGTAGCCTGATAATATAATTTTAAGTTCAGAAGACCAAATCCTCCTCTCAGTCTTGAATCCTGCAGTGCTTTGATACTTATCCTTGGTTTTTTGTTATGCCAAATAAATTTAAAGATTGTTCTATTTATGTTTGAGAATTTTTTTTTTTTATCCAATTGAATTGGTGCCATTTGAAAGAGGTGCAGCCATCTTGGAAGTATATTAGATTTTATAGCATTAATCCTTCCCATTAAAGATAGATTTAATTTGGACCATTTTTCTAGGTCTTCTTTGGTTCTATTTAAAAGTTTCATATAATTTAATTCTCTTAAAGACGAATATCTAAATGTGAGCCAAAGTCCTAGGTATTTAATTTTTTTTTCTATTTGAAATCCAGTTTTCTCCATTAATGTCATGGTTTGATCTTGATTGCAATTTTTGGTTAATATCTTAGTTTTATTCCTATTTATTTTAAGACCAGCTACTCTTCCATATGCTTCCAATTCTTTAAAAAAGTGTATCATTGAGTTGGTTGGCTCTTCTAAAAAGAAGACTAAGTCGTCTGCGAATGCCTGTGTTTTATAAACTTGTTTTTTTAACCTTGGTTCCTTGTATTTGAAGATTCATCCTAATTTGATTTAATGAAATTTCGATTGACATTATAAAAATCAAAGGAGAGAGCGGGCACCCTTGTCTTACTCTCTTCCTAATATCAGATGTATCTGTCAGATCTCCATTGATTAGGATCCTTGCCTTTTGCTTAGAATATATTTTGTTTATCATATTTTCAAAGTTGGATCCAAATTCCATAATTTTTATTAATTTTTAAAAGAAATTCCAATTTAAATTGTCAAAGGCTTTTTCGGTATCTAAAAACAACATTGCAAATTCTTTATCGCTATGGTTTTCATAATACTCTTGCATGTTCAAAGTTATTCTAGTATTGTACATTATTTGTCTGTTAGGCAGAAAACCGTTGTGATCTCGATGGATTGTCTTATTTAGTTTTTTTTTCAGTCTCTCTGCTATGATTGACATGTACAGTTTGTAATCAACATTTAGCAAAGATATTGGTCTGTAGTTTTTAATCTGATCTGTATCTTGCCATGATAAAGGATATACGGCAATTTTTAACATATTATTCTAAATTTCTAATAATAAGTCTCCTGTTATATGTGGTGTTGCTTTGTAAAATTCAATTGGGAATCCATCTGGTCCAGGAGTTTTATTATTATTCTGTTTCATGATTACTTTTTCTGACTCTTTTTTAGTTATTTCTTTATTTAACATTTCTTTGTCTTCTTTACTTATAGGTTTAATTTTAAATTTTTCTAAGTATTTTAATATATCTTCTTCACTAATGTTATCTTTATCATATAGTTTTTATAGTATTCGAATGCTATTTCTTTCTTTTTTTCTAATTGGTGGTATATTATTTTATTCTTGTCTGTTAATTGTTGAATTAATTTTTTTCCCTTATCTTTCCTCAATTTTTAAGATAACCATCTACCTGGTTTATTTGCATTTTCAAATTGATTTTGTTTTGAAGCTCTTAATTTTCTTACTACCTCTTCCTGATCTAATAATTCTAATTTATGTTTAATTAGCTCAATTTGTTGTCTTGTGGTTTGGTTTCCCAGGTCATCCTGAGATTCTTTTTCTAAATTTTTCAGTTTGCATATATAAATTTGTTTTTACATTGTCTTTTTTTTTTTTTTTTCCTGGATGTACAGGCTATTGTTAATACTCTCTGGTAAGCTTTAGCTGTGTCCCATAAATTCTGCAAAGTTTCTTGGTTATTATTTTCTTTAAGAAATAACTCCATTTCTTTTTTAATCCAATCTATATAATCTTGATCTTTTAATAATTGCGAGTTCAACATCCATCTTTTATTTTTTCTACCTTCACCTTTCCACAAGATTTTTATAGGATTGTGATCTGCCCATTCATTTATATCAATTTGGATCTGATTAATTAAATTTTCTACTTTACTATTAGCCCAAGCCATGTCTATTCTGGACCAACTTTGGTGGGCATTGGAGTAAAATGTATATTCTCTCTTATCTTTGTTTCTTATTCTCCAACAATCTCTCAGACTTAATTCTTCACACATTTCGTGGAATGTTTTCTGGTTCCTGCCAGTTTGGATTGGTTCTATAGAACTGGTAATGGAAATTTCCGCCTGCTCATTAAATTAGCAGCGATGGCCAACTTGACATGCTCCCAAACTGGCTCTCTTGGCAGTGCTGTAGGTGCTGCCATCTTGGTTTTTGCTTCTGCGCATGTGCAGAAGCTAGATTTTTAGCACTGTGCATGTGCATCCGTTTAGCATACAAGGAAGTGAACCACCAGTGAGATAAGCCAGTACCCATCCCCGGGGGGAACAATTTTTTTCAATAAAGTATAAAGTACAGTGGTACCTCGAGATACGAGTTTAATTCGTTCCGGACCTGCGCTCTTAAGTCGAGCAGCTCTTATCTCGAACGACTTTTCCCCATAGGAATTAATGTAAATAATTTTAATTGGTTCCAGCCCTCAAAAAACTCACAAAGTTAGTCTAAATTATGCAAAAAGACATTGCAAGAATAAATGTAACTTTACTTATTAATAAGATGATAAGCTGAGAGCTTTCCTTCCCTTCCTCTTTTTACCCAAAACAATCAACATGGCAAACTTTTATTTTTATTCATTAAACTGTAGTTATTTATTCAAATTCACTGCCACCCAATCCTGTAGAGGGAGGAAAGAAGGGAGGAAGGAAAAGGAAAGCAAGAAATGGAGGGAGGAAAGGAAGGAAGGAAAGAAAGAAAGGAAGGAAGAAAGAAAGGGTGAAGGGACAGGAACAGAGGAAGGAAGCAAGGAAACTTATGAAAGGGGAGAGTAACTTCACTGCCACCCAATCCTGTAGAGGGAGGAAAGAAGGGAGGAAGGAAAAGGAAAGCAAGAAATAGAGGAAGGGAAGGTAAAAGAGAGAAAGAAAAAGAGCAAGAAAGAAAGCAAGCAAGAGAGAAAGAAAGAAAATGAAAGAGAAATAAAAATAGAGAGGGAGAATGAAAGAAATGGAAGGAGGGAAGGAAGGAGAGAAAGCAAGAGAAAGAAAGAAAGAAAGAAAGAGAAAGAAAGAAAGAAAGAAAGAAAGAGAAAGAAAAAAGAATGAAAGAGCAAGAGAGCAAGAGAGAAAAAGAAAGAGAGAGAGAAAGAAAGAAAGAAAGAAAGAAAGAAAGGCAACTTCAAAGAAAGGCTCACTGAGCATCTCTCACTCTCTCTCTCTTTCTATCCCTCTCTCTTTCTCTCCCCCCTCTCCCCCCCTTTCCCTCTCTCTTTCTCTCTCTCCCTCTCTCTTTCTCTCCCCCCTCTCCCCCCTTTCCCTCTCCCCCCCAGGCCGGCAACGATGTTTTAAAACAGCTGCGCCGTTTGCGAGCTAACTCCTGAGGTGCGGAAGTTCGCCTTTGGCGTTTGGGCCACTCGGAATGTGAAATTCAAAACAGCGTTCGGATCCCCCCACCCCCAGCAGAAGCCAAGGACCCCCAGAGTGGGGCGGCAGGGGAGGCGACCGCCTCTCCACTCACCAAGTGCCGGGATACGAGCCGAGAAAAGCCGGGCTGGCTTACTTTCCTTCCTTCCCGCGCTGATGCAGAGCCACTCGAACAAAGCGTCACGCCCCCCTGACGCTTTTGGCGGCAAAAGAGCCCAGCGTCGCTTCGGAAGCCGCTGAAAGCATCAGAGGGGCGCGACGCTTTGTTCGAGTGGCTCTGCATCAGCGCGGGAAGGAAGGAAAGTAAGCCAGCCCGGCTCTTCTCGGCTCGTATCGCGGAGAGGGGCGGCATACAAATCCAAGTAATAAATAAAATAAAATAAAAAAATGTCTCTCCTCTCCCAGCTCTTATCTCGAGTAGCTCTTAAGTCGAGCAGCTCTTATGTCGGGGTTCCACTGTATTTTGTACAGATATGCTACAGTCCTTAGAGAGTAAAGAGTTAAATTAAAATGTCATTTTTAATCAAAATTAATTTTCGTAAACTACTCAAGACTCATTTGTACCGCCAGGCATGGGGGAGTTGAGATATTCCTTCCCCCTAGGCCATTACAAGTTATGCATGGTATATCTGTGTGTATGTTTGGTTTTATAATAAGGGTTTTTAGTTGTTTTATTATTGGATTGTCACATGCTGTTTTTATTATTGTTGTTAGCCACCCTGAGTCTACGGAGAGGGGCGGCATACAAAACCAATAAATTATTATTATTATTATTATTATTATTATTATTATTATTATTATTAAATGTGATTTTCTAGTGTTCCAATTTTATTCCAAGTTTTATTGTATTTCTCATTTACTTGGGAACCTTATTCATTTAAACTGATAGTGCCAAAGTTTTAAGTATTTATCACTGGTGATTGACCTGAGTTAAGACAGACTTATAGGCATCGCTTTGAAAGGTTTTTTTTAATTGTCTTGCTTATTTGCTTATTGTTTTCAAAACACAGTTTATCACTGAAGCATTCTCTTCAACTGTTCCTTTTTTCCACAGGGTAACAATTCATATTTATCTCATTTTTGTGAATAACTACAATCTTTGTATTGCTGTGGTACTCCACTTTTTCCATTTTATTTTATTCTCAACATGTAATAAGATGGCTAAGTGTATATATTGCTTTAAATACTACATTATTACTGAATGCACAAAGAAATAATTGTTCAGATTTTTTTGTACCATAGAATAAGGATTGTCTGTAATTATATGGCATCAAATAACTAAATCATTCTAATCAGTGCTATTTTCATAGATGGTGCTTATAATGTGCTTTTTCAAATATGTCCTTTGCATTAGTGGACATCCTTTACTTGGCTACTTGGCATATATTTAGCAGATAATTTTCCTATGGCCATTTTTCCTGTCACACCATTTTCTGATTTGCTTTTGCTCCTCCTCACTGTCAACCCTTAGGCTAGGTGTTTTTTTAGGAGTGGCTGGAAAAATGGTAATGCTGTATACTACTGATACTAAATTTAAGACTTCTATTTACAAGGCAAGAGGTATAGTCATTGTGCTGTTATATGATTGGTGTTAATGTCAGATCTATTTTTGTTTAAAAAATGAGCTGTTTTACTTGCATTATTTTGTGCTTTAACGTTTTAAAATTGTTGAATTAAATAAGTATTAAAAAACATATTCACACACAAATATTTCTCAACTCTCTCTTCACATATACCCTACTTATAGAAAGAAAAGTGAATAGTTACTGGTTTCCTAGTGGAAAGGCACAAGCAATGGGATTTATTTATTTGATTTATCTCAAATTCATTATGCTGGGTGGCTTACAAAATTAAAAATATTAAAACCCCAATTAAATTGGAATTGTGCAATGGAAGAACATTGTAGCCTACAATCTGGACTGAACATCTTGCAAAATATTTCAGTTTAAACAAGATTTTTTACACTGTCTTAGAGGCAAGGTGGCATGACCACAGGACATAAACTGAAATGGCAATTGCAGACATTCACTGTTTTTGTTTTTTTTGCAGGATTGTGAAAGTTGTTGATTTAACTTAATTTCTTTAGAACTATTCCATTTTCCATCTAAAACTATGTCTAATTTTCATAATTTTCATTATCAGCACAGTTAATAATGAGCATCCAACATGAGGTAACAAATTCAAGTCATTAGTTTTCGGCGTTGAAAGGTACTCACGAATGCCTTCAAAAACCAGGATTTCAGGATTGCAGAAGGCTCTGGCTGCTAGTTTCCTCTCTCTATATAGGAATGTTGAACATCTGCACAGAAGTTTCCCATAATCCTCCCTTTTATACTATCAGTGGTGACAAGCTGTGCATAGAAGTAATCAATGCCTAGATCTACGTTGCCAAAAATATTCTTGTCTCCCTCGCATTCTTCTTACCCTAATGTTTGCAATATTTTTCAACCAGGGTTCCATGGAACCCAAGGGTTCCGCAAGGGTCAGCCAGGGATTCCGCAATTTAATAAGAAGGCAAGGTAAGGCAAGGCAGTTCCCCCCTTCAATCCCACCTGCTTCTGCAGTGGGGCAGCCTCTTCCTCTGTCTCGTGTCCGGCAGATCAATCATGCTCAACAGCAGCAGCCACTAAGCAGCAGGAGGAGTGGCAGCGGGGGCGGCGCCCTTCTAGCCCCTTGCTCCAGCAGTGGGGCCAAAGCACGGACTGCAGCAGGAGGAGGAGGAGGAGGAAGAGGAGGAGGCAGGAGTGGTTGCCTCTCCAGCACCTCCAACGCAGAGCTTCCCAGTCCAGGATCGAGGCACGCCAGGCGGCTCAAGGTTCTCTACCGCTCCTCCTCATGCCTCCTTCCCATGCCTGCGTACATGTCACCACGCTCGGCCAAGCAGCTAGCTCATTCTCCCTTTTCCCTGCGCAGGGCACTGTAAGAGAGCATTCCCTAATACTCCCCTCATGCTCGGGGCCTGAGATGGCAGGAGGAACAGAAGGCAGAGCAGAAGGCATCCGCTCTGGCTTTGCCTTCACTTCGACCCACCCACCGGCCCCCACGACCGCCAAAAAATGGGGAGGGAAAGCAGGTGGAATGGAGCGAATGGCCTCCGCTTATTGCCCCACTCAGGCCTGGCACTCCTGGTGAGGGTACGCGGCACAGCGTCTCTCTCGCTCTCTCGCCCTCTCTCTGTCACCCTTTAGCCATGGACCCCCATGTGGTAGCTTCAAGCAAGTTCTTGTCAATGCAGTCATAACTTTCTTGCCTATAATGTGTAGGAAACATTAAGGGATTCACCTACCTATGAGCTGCCTAGAATCTTAGGGAGATCGGTGGCAGGGCCGCCGATAGACGGGTATTACTGGGACTGCTGTCCCTGGCCCCGGGCAAATTGGAAAATTGGGGGGGCCCGGGCCCCGGCGCCCGCCAAAAACTCCCCAACCCCAAATAGAGCCTGAATAATGGGGGGGGGGGGCGCTTCTGCTGCTGAGCCCAGTCTTCTCCCGGTGGCTTTCGACTCCTCCCGCCGAGGAGCTGCAAGGCTGGCCTCGGCTCCCCTTCCCTAAACCCCCGCCAGCCCCTCCTTCCCTTCCCGCCCTGCCCTCCTTCCCCGAGGCGTCCCTTGCCCATCATCCCCTGCCGGCCAATGGGGCAGCGGGACTGCTAGATGGGCAGCTCTTCCGGCGAGGGTGGGCCTCCACCCGCGCAGAAAGCATCCTCCCTCACACCCAGCGCCGGCCATGGGGGCTTCCGCCGCCGCCTTCCGCAAGGCCCCCAGAGGAGCCGCGTGGGTCTTCTGGTGAGTCACCGCGGCAAGGATGCGGGCGAGGGAGAAAGGGGAACCCAGCGCCTTGAACGCTCCCACTGACTCTCCTACCGCGGTGGCTCTTTCGCTTGAGAGCTCCGCGCTGCGTCCCAGCCTTTTCTATATCCCTCGCCGGCCCACTCAGGAGCATGCTCAGATGACACGCAATTGCCATTTAAAGGCGGTGAGACGGCTTTCCTTCCCCCTGAGGTCTCCACGACTCTTTCTGGCTTTAAAAAAAAAAGGCAATAACAACAACAAAGTAACGGGAACAACCCCCGCGACCGCCCAGCGGGGAGCGCGTGCGCGCACACTTACACATACACCCACCCACAGAAAGACAGAGAGAAAGAGAGGGGCAGAGAGAAAGAAAGAGAGGGACAGAGAGAAAGAAAGAGGGCCAGAGAGAAAGAAAGAGAGGGACAGAGAGAAAGAAAGAGGGACAGAGAGAAAGAGAGGGACAGAGAGAAAGAAAGAAAGAGAGGGACAGAGAGAAAGAAAGAGAGGGACAGAGAGAAAGAAAGAGGGGGATAGAGAGAAAGAAAGAGAGGGACAGAGAGAAAGAAAGAGGGACAGAGAGAAAGAAAGAGAAGAACAGAGAGAAAAAAAGAGAGGGTCAGAGAAAGGGAGAGAGAGAAAGAAAGAAAGGTAGAGAGAAAGAGGGAGAGATAGAAAGAGAGTGAGAGAAAGAGAAGAGAGAGAGAAAGAAAAAGAGAGGGGGGAGAGAAAGAAAGAGGGACAGAGAAAGAGAGGGACAGAGAGAAAGAGGGACAGAGAGAAAGAAAGAGAGGGACAGAGAGAAATAAAGAGAGGGACAGAGAGAAAGAAAGAGGGACAGAGAGAAAGAGAGGGACAGAGAGAAAGAAAGAGAGGGTCAGAGAGAAAGAAAGAGGGACAGAGTGAAAGAAAGAGGGACAGAGAGAAAGAAAGAGAGGGACAGAGAGAAAGAAAGAGAGGGACAGAGAGAAAGAAAGAGGGACAGAGAGAAAGAGAGGGACAGAGAGAAAGAAAGAGAGGGACAGAGTGAAAGAAAGAGGGACAGAGAGAAAGAAAGAGGGGGATAGAGAGAAAGAAAGAGAGGGACAGAGAGAAAGAAGGGACAGAGAGAAAGAAAGAAAGAGAGGGACAGAGAGAAAGAAAGAGGGACAGAGAGAAAGAAAGAGAGGGTCAGAGAAAGGGAGAGAGAGAAAGAAAGAAAGGTAGAGAGAAAGAGAGAGAGATAGAAAGAGAGTGAGAGAAAGAGAAGAGAGAGAGAAAGAAAGAGAGGGGGGAGAAAGAAAGAGGGACAGAGAAAGAAAGAGAGGGACAGAGAGAAAGAGGGACAGAGAGAAATAAAGAGAGGGACAGAGAGGGACAGAGAGAAAGAAAGAGGGACAGAGAGAAAGAAAGAGGGACAGAGAGAAAGAGAGGGACAGAGAGAAAGAAAGAGAGGGACAGAGAGAAAGAAAGAGGGACAGAGAGAAAGAAAGAGAGGGACAGAGAGAAAGAAAGAGAGGGACAGAGAGAAAGAAAGAGGGACAGAGAAAGAAAGAGAGGGACAAAGAGAAAGAGGGACAGAGAGAAAGAAAGAGAGGGACAGAGTGAAAGAAAGAGAGGGACAGAGTGAAAGAAAGAGGGACAGAGAGAAAGAAAGAGAAGAGAGAGAAAGAAAGAGAGAGGGGGGAGAGAAAGGGAAAGATAGAGAGGGAGAGAGAAAGTAAGAAGAGAGATAGAAAGGGAGAGAGGGAGAGAAAGGAGGAGACAGAGAGAGGGAGAGAGAAAGAGGGAGAGATACAAAGAGAGTGAGTGATAGAAAGAGAGAAGAGAGAGAAAGAAAGAGAAAGAGAGGACAGAGAAAGAGAGAGAGAGAATTAGAAAGACAGAAGGACAGAGAGAAAGGGAGAGAGAGAGAAAGAAAGAGGAAGAATAAATATTAAATATTGTATTTGTTCCCATTTTGTTTTTTACTTTAAATAAGGTATGTGCAGTGTGCATAGAGATTTGTTCACACGTTTTTTTAATAGTCCGGCCCTCCAACTGTCTGAGGGACAGTGAACTGGCCCCCTGTGTAAAACGTTTGGGGACCCCTGATCTACACTGTTCAAAAAAATAAACGAAACACTTAAACAACACAATATAACTCCCAAGTAAATAAAACTTCTGTGAAATCAAACTGTCCACTTAGGAAGCAACACTGATTGACAACTTGGAGTTTATATTGTGTTGTTTAAGTGTTCCCTTCACTTTTTTTTTGAGCAGTGTACTTTGAAATTAACTTGGATACCACGGGCTCGTTCAGACCTGCGTTCACCGATGGGCGTAAAAATTAGATCGAAAAGGATATTGAGATGTGAAGCAATATGAAATTGTATTTGGGTTTTTTTTTAACAGCTCCTATTTTAATACCACTGATAACTACACAACCCCCTGGATAATTAGAATAGAATAACAGTGGGAAGGCACCTTGGAGGTCTTCTAGTCCAACCCCCTGCTTAGACAGGAATCCTACACTACTTCAGACAGATGATTTTTTTAAAAAAAGTAGTTATTATGTAAACATTAAAAAAATAAGATAGTACATAATCTATCATTTTACAATATACTTATTTGTTTGTTTAAATTTTGTATTTGCATTTTATAAGACAAGCAACAAAACAACACAACATAACAAACACCACCCCCGTCCCTTTTGAACTGTTATCCTCACAGTTCCTTCTTTATATAGTTATACGGCCTGTAACATCAGCGGTTATTATATGATTATTCTATAGTTCCAGTAAAACTAAGGTCAAGTTGTTGCTATCATAATCTTATGAATAAAGTTAATTCTGGGAACATCGGGTTTTATTTACAGCTATTTTCAGATGATTATCTAACATCTTCTTAAAAACTTAAAAAAAGTAGTTTTAAAATGGCACGGGGGGGGGGCAGACACTTAGGCTGTATGGGGCCCCAAAATTCCTGATGGCGGCCCTGATCGGTGGCATACAAATTGAAATAAATATATAAATAAATGAGTAAGAGACTGCCCCATATCCATTCAGGCAATTTGAAAAATTAAATACAAAGAAGCTCATTTGCTTGGTGGTTGTCATTTACTCTCTGTTCCTTCTAACTAGAGATCCTGGAGGACAAACCTGGAATACAACATGCAAACCATCATATTTTCCCCCTGAATTATGCTTCTCACTGCACCCTATAGACCCTGGCCCAGCTCTTAGGAACCTAATCTGGAAACAGTGTGTGATTTATGCAGCTGCTTCAGGTTCTGCTGCTATCCAAATAGCTGTTAAAATGGGGAAAGCATTTTAAAGAATTCTTTGTAGCTTTATAATAATAATATAAAAATCCTCTGTACCTTTATAATTCCTGATAAAGCAAACTCCATGTTGAACATAAATGGATCATATATCATTTAAACTGATTTTATTAGTTCAGTGTGAAATGTTAATTGCTCACATTACTGATAAAATGATGCTTGCAGAAATTACAAATTCATATTTTACACTTTGCAAATTAATAGGAAATAGAATTTCAACATGAAAATTAAGGAATGATTAGTTTTAAAATAGGTTGTCCCCACTCTTTCTCTCCCTCTCTTTCTCACTTCCCCCACCCACCCACAAAACACATACACACACACACACACAATTATTCTAAATTTTAATCATGTTCTTAGAAATCTTTCGGCTCATTCATGGGAATTATAGGATTTCTATTATGTTCAGTTATCACTGTTAAGTTTTTTACTTGGGTACCAAATTGAAAAAAACCAAAAACCTCCATTCCCCAAACATGTCTCTATTTTAGGCTACAATCCGATCCATATTAATGTTGGTGTTAGCTTCACTAACTCAGTAGAGCTTTTGTCTGAATTTTATATTGATAGGATATCAAGATAACTATGCTGATATTCCCATGAACTGTTAACATTGAATTTATATTCCATATTATGCTAAAAAATAAATGGTTAAGTATTAATACTTAAATGTAATTTTGAGCCTTTGGGCCTTACCAGGGATGGATTGCTACTGGTGCGGTAGGTGACTGCACACCAGTAGTGGCCACCAGATTGTGCAATTTGCGCATGATCGTTCCGGTGTCAGTCCTTCAGGCGTCACCATCTTTTTTCTTTAGTTTTTTTTTTGTATTTTTTGCTATGTCCCTATGTACAGAAGCAAAATCTTGCATGTAAGTGAGAGATTTCGATGAGTTTTTGCTTCCACACATGCGCAGAAGCAACAAATCACTGAAATTTCAGGCACGTGAGCTACATCCCTTCAGAAGATTTTGGTGCGTTTTTGCTCCTGCGCAAGTGTGAAGGCAAAATCACACTAGGGACATGCCCATATTGCACATGCACATGCAAGACAACTCAAGCTGGGTGCACAGTGCACTGGTAGAAGCGGGTAAGAGCAATCTGCCCCTGGGCCTTACTACCTGAGTGCCTTTTGTTAAAGTAGGCAAGAAAAATGGGAATTGATTAACATAAGGTTAAGGTTTATCCCTCATCCCCACACTCACTAGTTCATCATGTGGACCACTCTGGTTCTCTGAACGTCTATGGTCCTCCCCTGTACCTCCGCTGATGCTGAGCAAAGGATGACCTTGAATCTTCTGGAAGGAATTTGTTGTGGCTAGTATCTTTCTCCCTCATGAAACTACCCCTCCCATTTCCCACAGTACTATTCTACTTATGGCAGGTCAAAGTCTCTAATTCGAAATGATGGTTTCAGCCTGACAGCTTGATTTCTCATGATAAAAACAAGCCCTGCAAAAGGAGAGAACAAAAGAACACAAGGGTGGGGGAGTAATTTCTTCTTCAAACCCCTCGTCCCCCCACCCGGGGATGCTTTGATTTGTTTGGGTATTTTTCATGGAATTGTTTAGTTTATCAGCTTTTATACTCCAACTTTAACCCAGGTTGCCTCAGACAATGGGTATGCCTTCCAATGAATTAAATATTGCAGCTGGCCTCTGAATATATGGGAGTCCAATTTTTTCCCCACTTCATAGTGAGCTTGTTTGGAGAACAAATCAAGGACAGCCCAAATCACTGTGTTCCCCTTGTTCTCAGAGTTCCAGTATGAAATCCATCGCTATTTCTTCCCAGGGTCTACTGGGGTTGGCAAGTTGGTGACTTGCTGTAGCAGTCCAAGTGGCTTACCTGGTCTATGTTTTCAAGTAGCACAAGTGGCACAACTTCTTATTTATTTTATTTTATTTTATTTATTCATTTGTCCAATACACAAATACATAGGAAGAAAAATAGACATGTGATAATATAAAAGAGGGTGAAAGTGAACTTAGAGGAGAGGATATATGAAAGGAAGAGAATATATAAGATAGGTGAAAGAAAGAAAAGATAATTGGACAGGGGACAAAAGGCACTCCAGTGCAATTATTTACGCCCCTTACTGGCCTCTTAGGAACCTGGAGAGGTCAATCTTGGAGAGTCTAAGGGAGAAGTGTTGGGGGTTAGGGGTTGACACAATTGAGTCCGGTAATGAGTTCCATGCTTCGATAGCTCGATTGTTGAAATCATATTTTTTACAGTCAAGTTTGGCGCGGTTCGTATTAAGTTTGAATCTGTTGCGTGCTCTTGTGTTATTGCGGTTGAAGCTGAAGTAGTCATTGACTGGAAGGACGTTGCAGCATATGATCTTGTGGGTAATACTCAAATCATGTTTTAGGCGCCGTAGTTCTAGGCTTTCAAGGCCCAGGATTGTTAGTCTACAGTATTTTCGTAGGATATTCTGTTTCGAGTGGAGGAGTGAAGGGCTCTTCTGGTGAAATATCTTTGGACATTTTCAAGGGTGTTGATGTCAGAGATGTGATATGGGTTCCAGACAGATGGGCAGTAGTCTAGGATGGGTCTGGCAAAAGTTTTGTAGGCTCTTGTGAGTAGAGTGAGATTGCCTGAGCAGAAGCTGTGTAGGATCAGGTTAACAACTCTAGAGGCATCCTGGGCCACTAGAATTGTCTTCGAGCAAGGTGTAGCATTTTTAAGAACCCAAAATGCCTAGTTTTGAGTCATGACTCCGCCGTATCTCTAGTTGAACTGGCAGGCACATATAATTTGTTCCCCTTCCACACCAACTCTTCCTTCAGGGTTAAGATTTCCTTGTGGTTGTTGAACCAGGGATCATTAGATAAGTCTGTCTTCAACTTGTTTCTCCACTCTCTTTGACTCTGGAAGTTTGGCCTTCTGGAGTGGCGAGGGCTGGCACTGCTTTTTTCTCTTCTTTGGATTGCGTTGAGGAAGAGGAAATGATAGGGTGAATCTCTTCCTCACTTTGACTATCATATTGGGGTTTTCATGATAAGGCATCAGCTAGGAGGTTTTTCCTAACTGGAATATGTTTCAGTTTGAAATTGAATTACCTGAAGCATTAGGTCCAATGTACTCACTTAGGAGAAAATTTCCTAGGGGTCTTTAATGCTTCGAGGTTTTTTTTATCAGTCCATACCTCGAAAGGAAATTTCCCTCCTCTAAGAATTGTCTCCAAATTAATAGTGCCACCCGGACTGCAAAGGCTTCTTTCTCCCAAATCACCCACCCATCTCTAGCCCATCTTTACCTACAATGCGCAATTCATCAGAGCCTTCCCCAGACTCCTGGACTGACCCATGTTCCTTTCCAAGCTCCTCACTGTCTGATTCTTCAGCCAGCTCTGCTGGTGGACCACAGTAATCTTGCTGATATTGCTCTGTAGAACATCCTGTATTCTAAAAGTGTCACGAGATATTATCCAGTGCACCTCTACATATTCTCTGGTCATTACTAACTAGATTTTGTGGGAGTTTTTAGCAATATCTGCAGGGCTGCTATTTTTCCATAACTGAAGGTGCAAAATAAAAATATTTATGAACATTAAATAATAACCAGAAGCAATGTATTTCATCCCCAAGTTTGCAATACAGTGGTACCTCTGCTTACGAATTTAATTTATTCCATGTCCAGGTTCTTAAGTAGAAAAGTTTGTAATAGTATTAGTAATAATAATAATAATAATAATAATAATAATAATAATAATAATAATAATAATTTCCCCCAATTTCTCTCTACTTTATTATACATAGTTGCATATGAACTATGGAACATCAATCTCAAGCTATTTTTCAATATTTTTTGTGCAGCGGTTGAATTCAGCATTAAAGAGTGTTTCTTTTATGTTAATGACTTTGTTAATAGTGTCCTGTTACATTGCAATATGCACGGATCTATTTTATATCAGCACCATTTCTAGTGCTATAGGAAGCAATAGATCAAATCCATTTAAAATTATAGTGCCACTGCAGGGTTGACCACACACAAACAATCTATAAATTAGTTACTAATAAAATATTGAACTGAATTTAACATCTTCTGAAATTAATACTTATTGGTTTATCCAACGCTTTCAATCACTAATGTGTTTTTATTTGTTCTACAGAAATCAATCCATACACGGTTCCAAAGGATATGAAATCTTTCTGTCCTACCAGCTTGTGGACTCTTTTTAAAATAGTTTTTGTCTGCCTTGAGGATCATTTCACACTTCACACCTGTAGACTGGTGAGGTTTTGCAGCCGGACCTAAGCTTTCATGGCGTTCCTATATTTAAAAAATTGGTGGGAGAGAAGAATTCAAGGAATGTGAGAACAGTTGAGCTCCAAGATTATGATTTTGAAAACTGCTTTTCTGTAGGGAACTCTGAAATGGAAAATACCTTGTCAATTTCCTGTTGCTTCCTTTATGGGAGGCTGTCATTGACAAAAAAAATGATAGGCAATGGTGGGGGTAGATAATAAAAACAAAGTCTTCATAATGCTTTTGTTTGCTGTCAGCCTCTACTGAGCTTCGGAAGATCTAACAAATGGGGAAATTGAAGCTTCTTGACTACAACTGTATTCCAATATAAAATCCTGATAACTAAACACTAAAATGAAACCTTGTTCAATTGACCATGAAAATAAAATATATCCACTATTTTAGATCGGTGAATTAATTTCATTGATAAAGTTATGTGTAAGCATAAGGAATGATTTTGCTTTCCTTTTCCTTACTCCATTGATTGAGTTTTCCGGATTTGTATTTATACTTAAATTCCCATTTTTGATTTTTTAATTGGTTGAATTAAACTTACTTTCCTAGCGCTGTGCAATCAAAGCTGCAAGGAGCATAGTATAAATAACATCATTTTATATTTGTGTCTGTGTATATGTGCACACATATATTTAAAAGAAATTAAAAGACTTAAATTGTTAATTTTTCATTCAAAGGGTTGGGTCCTTTCACTCATATTAATTCCTTCTTTTGAGTGGACCTACAGAAAACTTTATTTAAAATCCAATATGTATTACGTATTTATTTTGATTTATAACTTACTTTTGTATTCTGGCAATTTAAGGTTATTTCACTGAAAAATCAGTGGAAAATGAGTCTAAATTCTAAATATGTATATGTTATCTATTTTAAAAAACCCATTTTTTCAGATAATGAAAATATAATGAACTGTAGTAATTTTCTTTTAAATTTGAAATGTTTATTTATTTTAATAATTGATATATTGACATACTGTATACAAGTGATAAGCTCAAATTTTTCAATATTTTTACTATTTTCCTTTTTATTGTGTTACTCATTATATTTCCTTTTGAAATTTTTTACATTTCATTTTAGCTAGGGATTTAAAATTAGAAATTAAATAGAGTTACAGGATAACTAGTACTGATTCTCTGTAATATTATGAAGCTACACCAGCTTGTACCAGCTTTATTCTTAGTACAACTCATTGTAGATGATTGCAAACAATTTACAATGAACTGTCAACTTCTATAATATAAAGTTTGTAAATTAAAATTTCTAGCAGCAACCCCTCTTAAGTATCCATGAATATAATATTGTCAGGTGTGGAAATTGGTCCTCAAGATGGTGAACACAGTATCAATTGACTCATAAAGTTTACCTTAGATTTGGGGGAGCTGGTATAGTATGTAATTCTTGTTCTCCCCAGGTCTGATTTTCATTTCACAATATATATATATTTGGTCCAGCTGGTTGATACTATTGCCAATTTTTCATTTTCCTTTGTATAATCTTACAAGTAGGATGATCTGGCAGCAGTGATGGAAGAGTCTGGTGCTATGTGACTACTACCTTTCTATTACTTTTCATAACTTGCATTAACTATCAAGCTACTCAGGAATGTAGGTGTTGGGAAAGGAGAAGTTTTATATCTCTCCCCTTCCATGCTTAATTATTCAGAAGATGGTAACAATGTGAAAGCAATAAGCTTACCTTGGGCTGCGCATCCTGTTATATTATGTCATATGTTAGTCATTTAAAAGTCTCATTTTTACTGGTAGCCTGATATAGTAAACAGCAATATTGGATAATATTTAAAACATAGTAATGTACAATTATATTATGTAATGAGTGGAAGTGGCCTTAACTATGTACCACACTGTGGCCATTGCGTTCATTCCTTGCAAATTGTTTTCATTCTGTTGAAGATGCTATGTACAATCAAACTAAGTAGAAAAAAAGGATCAAAAACTGTGGCGTTGTCATAGTTGTAAACTTCTTTGGAAACAAAGAGAAATCTAAACTCAGAAATCTAAGTGCTGAAACCTTTTCTTGATTCATGTATTATGAGTTAGTCCATTATGAATATGCATAAGGTTACCTCTTTTGAACCGTCTTGAACCAAATTCTCATAAATAAACAAGAACCACATCCTTCCAACTGACAGTGTCTTTTAGACGAAATGTATTGTGCTAATGGAGTGAACAGAATAAAAAATTTCAAGGGCTTCCTCTCAATTTTAATAAATCTCATGGAAATCAGATCAAGTCCTAATTGTTAATTCATCTGAAATTATTAAAAAGAGATTTCAATTAAATCCCACCATTGAATTTTGATGTACCAAATTAAATTAGGACACTAGATTATATCTTTCTCTTAAAACCAGACCCATTTAAAACCCCTTTTTGTAAATTCTGAAAAGGAACTTTGTGTTCAGTTATGCTGTTTTTTAAAAAGAGAGATAAAAAAAATCCAACATTAGGAAGAAATAGCAAGTTAAATCTCTTACTGAAGATTTTTAATGACATTTCAGTGCTCCTCTTATAATTACTTTTCATCTAAGATATCCCATAATGATGTTGGACATTCTTGGTTCAGGCTCACTGACTTGCTTCATTAGCATGTCATTCCCATTCCACATCATAAGATTTAATTGTAATGCTGAATATGTGCAGCTCTCCACAGAAGTCTAATCAAAGTGGATTCACTTGTATTATTAATATCAAAAATCAGTCCACTTGCTATTTTTATAAATAAAAGAATCTAGATGCATAAATCAACTGTCATTTATTAGCATGTTACTGGCATATCTGCCAGACATATGAGCAGCCCTATCACAGTTTCTTAGGATTATTTTCATCAAGATTAAAACCCTTCTACATTAAATATACATACTAATTCCTCCATAAAGTAATCAGATTACAGTTCAGGTGACATTGTGTGCTGGAATTCAAATGATTTGCAGTAATGAGCAGGAAAGGTGTATTTGAAGACAGACAGAAGATGAGAGAAACAAAGAAGAATTTACTTTTAAAACTGGTTGCTGGCATTTTTAAAAAATGTTGTTACCCTCTTGCTATCCTTGATAAATAATGGGTCTTAAATGTTGTAAGCAGGAGACTAGAAAAATGAAATGTTCATACTGGCCATGGTGTTTTCAAAAGTTTTTTTTTATTACTGGGGGATGAACTTATCATGCTTTTGAGGGAACTTTAGGTAGAGTGACAGGAAGTCATTCTCTCATGCTTTTTAAGGCTTATCCATATAAATGTATGTGTGTGTGTGTATATGTGTGTGTGTGTGTGTGTATATAATATATATATATATATATATATATATATTTCAAATTATGTTACCTCCAGGCCATCCCTGTATGTTTCCATGACTTCGTTTGATATAAGAATGAAGTACATTTGTGTCTGTATGTCACATATGCATTTGAAAGATGAAATAGGAGAATTGATGGGGGAACAAAAAGAAGGTACCAACAGCAAAATCTAATGTTACATGCACAACATTTGCACAGACACTCGTTTACATACCACTTCATACTCTGACATGATAGTCGTACATGATCTACTACACTCTTAAATAATAGTCCCATAATTAGCTGAAACATTCATATAGTTTATTCAACCACTATAGATTATTTGATACTAAGGAATGGTTGTATAAGACTGTTCTGCCGGTGTGTCTCAACCGCCCGTAATTACAGGGTAATTAGTCCAGGAAGACACACACCACACGATAAAAGGAAAACCCAAAAGTTATAAACAGAAAAACAGAAACAGCTCCTTTTTAAAATGTCAACGGGATTTTCTGGTACACACAAGGCACAGGTTAAATGCAGTCCAATTGCTCACCCAATAACTGGGAAATTGAGTCCAATTCTAAAGTCCAGAGAGTCCACACACACAATCCTGAACAGCAAAAACCACAATCTTGATGAAACAATGAATCAGATAAACTGCCATGAGGCTAAAACACCAGGCTGCACTTTTATCTGTAGCACTAGTTAAAGCAGCCCCACCCAACCCCAGGTGGCCTCATTTTCTCTTGTAATAATCCTTCAGTTGTTGTCTCCGATGCATCACTCTACACATGCGTGGATGTGTCATTAATTCTTGTTCAGAATCCAGGGATGATACAGATGACTGATCTCCTCCTGGCCTGTCTGCCAAACTCCCCTCTTCCCTGTCACTCACGCTTCCTTGGTCAGAGGAGACTTCATCGGCAGATTTTACTGGGAGCAAAACAGGCCTGTGGCATGTGGATGTCTCCCCCACATCCACCTCCACATTCCTTGGGGCAGGAGCCGGGCCAGAGCTAACCACAACAAAGACGATGATTTATCATTTATGTTAAATTATGCCTTACTATGCTAGTTTAAATAAAATACATGTCTGAATGTTAAGCTTTCAGAAATTCCCTAGTATTTTTGAGTCTAAAATGTTAACAATTTCCCAACTGAAACACTGTTTTAGCCAACTATGTGTTATAAGATAAAGGGGTTTTTGTTATATCTTCTTGCTGCCAGTTGGTGCTCATGGTTATGAGTTGCCAGTTTTCAACCTGTTTACTTATACTTGCGCACATAGCATATAGTCTTTACATTAAATATTGTAATTGTCTCCTGGTTTTCATTTCTTTGGTTATTAGATATTTTGCTTTGTGTAAGATGTTTTGAAGGGATGTTGGTGGTCTGTGAGCTAGAGAGATTCTGAGTAGTTATACTGTAGTAATCATGGAGATGCTTTTGATATACCTGTTATCTTGTTTGTAGGTTGGAATTGTATTGCAGAGAGCTATGTTGCTAGATACTTTTAAATGAAGTTTCATGAGGTTTGCAAAAATTAACCTGCAAAACAGCTTTTTATCAAAACCATTAACCACATAGCCAGAAACAACATCAGTTTCAACAAACTCAGATCCAGACCAGACCTTTCACTACTTCAACACATCAGTTCCCGTGAACTAAGGGCGGAAAGAGACACCTTGACCTAGGTGAAACTAACTTATACATCAACTATCGCACAGAATGCATCAAATCCAGGACCCACAATCCTCCCTACATCTTCCAGCCTAACATCTCTCATCCACCACCCTACTTCTTCCAACCGACCATGTCACAACAACAAACCTACCAACCAGAACTACAACAACAACAAATGTCATCCCTAACACCACAAACAATGACTAGGAAAGTGCACCCCTTACTACCTCTAACCAACCCAAAACCTACTCCCAACACAAAACCAATATCAAATGCAAATTATTAAATGCTAGAAGTATAGTCAATAAGATGTCAGAATTGCTCCTCCTTCTTGACTCCTCAGTCTTTGATATTATCTTTGTCTGTGAAACATGGCTTAATGCATCCTACCCAGACTCCATTATTACAACAAGGAACTATCTTGTCTCTCGTTATGACCGTGAATCCCGCAGAGGAGGCGAGGTAGCTATATTTTACAAAAAATCTCTTAACATTAAAAACATCAAAGTTGTGCAGGCTCTATTACTCCCCGAAACTATTATCTGTGATCTATCCCTAAATACCACAATTCGCTTCTTCAGTCTCAACCTAAGCCACACTAAGATCCACCCAAATATTTCGACTCTGAAATTCAACTTCAAAAAAGCGAACTACGAACTCATTGATGCCCATCTTTCAACATTAAACTGGCAAACTTTATTCTCTAACTGCAACTCTATGGATGACCTCTACAACACATTCTTGCTTGAGATGAAAATAATCATCAGACTTTATGTACCATTTGCATCTGCCTCAACCAAGAAAAATAACCTCCCCATCTCAATAAGAAAATTACAATTTAAAAAAATCTCTCTGGCGTAAAAACAAAAAAGGACAAGTAGTAAACTTCAAAAGGCATTATAAAAGCATATGCAAACAAATAAAAGCAGAATGTCTCAACTACCACAGCATACAAGAGGAAAACCTTCTACACACCAAATCCAATCGTGCCTTCTACAACTTTGTCAACAACAAACTCAAGAATACCACAATGATTCATTCTTTGGCTCTGTCTTTGTCAACAGCAACGGCACATCCCCCAAATTCATCACTTGCACCTCAAACTCTCTCAATGACCTAACCCAAATAGACTTCACTGAAGACCGAGTTGAAAAAGCATTATGTGACCTTAAACCTTCCCTATCAATCGGACCAGATGGTCTATGTGCATACTTCCTAAAAAAGCTCTCTTCTGCTATAGCTGGACCACTAAGCATAATTTTTGAAAAATCCTTCAGTACCAGCACACTTATTTATTAATTCTTCCTATGATATGGTAGAAAGCAATGGTCATGCCCATCTTCAAAAAAGGAGACCCCTCTCTTGTCGATAACTACAGACTAATATCACTATGCGGTGTCCCATGTAAAGTTATGGAATCAATTATAAACCAATCAATTACTCTCCACCTAGAAACTAATAATCTGCTCTCTGACAAACAATTTGGATTCAGAAAAAAACTATCCTGCAATCTACAGATCCTTCACTGCAAAAACATATAGACAACTCATTTGGATCAAGGAAAATCTATAGATGCAATTTATATTGACTTCTCCAAAGCCTTTAATTAAGTGGTCCATGACAAACTACTTCAAAAACTCAAATCCTATGGCATCTCTAGACCCCTCCACAGCTGGATTACTGCATTCCTGTCTAACAGGCAACAAGTGGTCAAAATAGGAAGCTCCATATCCACACCCGTCCCTGTTAAAAGCGGTGTCCCCCAAGGTAGCGTAGTGGGACCTACGCTCTTCCTTCTCTACATCAACGACCTTTGCAATCTCATAGCAAGCAACTGTGTTCTTTTTGCAGACGATGTAAAACTCTTCAACACCACTGATAACACAACTACTCTACAAAAAGAGCTAGACTCAGTTTCTGACTGGTCCAACACATGGCAACTCCAAATCTCAACCAGCAAATGCTCTGTCCTACACATCGGCAAAAAGAATCAGAACTTCAAATACAAACTAAATAAACAAATTATCACAGATAATCCCCATGCCATAGCTACTGCAACAACATTGCTAAGAGGGCCTCAAGAGTTGTTAATCTAATCCTACACAGCTTCTGCTCTGGAAATCTCACACTACTTACCAGAGCTTACAAAACTTTTGCCAGACCCATCCTCGAATACAGCTCATCTGTTTGTAATCCATATCGCATCTCAGACATTAACACCCTCAAAAATGTTCAAAGATACTTCACAAGAAGAGCCCTTCATTCCTCCACTCGAAACAGAATACCCTACGAAACTAAACTTACAATCCTGGGTCTTGGAAGCTTAGAACCACGACGCCTTAAACATGATCTAAGTATTGTCCACAAGATCATATGCTGCAATGTCCTGCCTGTCAAAGACTACTTCAGCTTCAACCACAACAACACAAGAGCACATAACAGATTCAAGCTTAATATTAACCGCTCCAAACTTGACTGTAAAAAATATGACTTTAGTAATCGGGTTGTCGAAGCGTGGAACTCATTACCGGACTCTGTAGTATCATCCCCTAACCCCCAACATTTTAACCTTAGACTATCCACGGTTGACCTCTCCAGATTCCTAAGAGGTCAGTAAGGGGCGTACATAAGCGCACTAGAGTGCCTTCCGTCCCCTGTCCTATAGTCTCTCATGTGTATCTGTTATATTGAAGGAAGTTGTATAGGTAGTCTGTTTCCCTTTTTGGTATTCTTGTCCTTGTCTGAATAATGTTTTAGGAAGCTTTTTTATGGGTGATTGGGTTGTTGCTTTGCAAGCAAAACAATTTGTTAATGTAAGTCATTAAAAAAAAATTCCACTGTTTCCTCTAATGATAAGGATATCTTGTTGACAATCATCACACATTAAAGGACCTTGGAATACTCATCTCTAATGATCTCTAATCAATGGCCAGTGTTGTGCCTATCTACAAGAAGGACAGTAGGGAAGAAGCTGGTAACTACAGGCCAGTTAACTTGACATCAGTTAGAGTTAAAATGATGGAGACTCTACTCAAAAAGAGGATAAATCAGCACCTAAAAAACAATAACTTATTGGATCCAAATCATCATGGCTTTACTGAAGGCAAATCATGTCAGACTAATCTCATTGATTTCTTTGACTATGTCACAAAGGTGTTGGATGAAGGTGGTGCCGTGGATATTGCCTATCTGGACTTTAGCAAAGCCTTTGATACCGTTCCACATAAATAGCTGATAGATAAATTAGTGAAGATTGGACTTAATCCCTGGATAGTTCAGTGGATTTGCAGCTGGCTGAAGCGTAGACATCAGAAAGTTATTGTTAATGGTGAGTATTCTGAGCAGAGACAGGTTACAAGCGGTGTGCCACAAGGGTCTGTTTTTTTAATATGTTTGTAAGTGACATAGGAAAAGGTTTGGTAGGGAAGGTTTGTCTATTTGCCGATGACTCTAAAGTGTGCAATAGGGTTGATATTCCTGGAGGCGTCCGTAATATGGCAAATGATTTAGCTTTACTAGATAAATGGTCAAAGCAATGGAAACTGCAGTTTAATGTTTCCAAATGTAAAATAATGCACTTGGGGAAAAGGAATCCTCAATCTGAGTATTGTATTGGCAGTTCTGTGTTAGCAAAAACTTCAGAAGAGAAGGATTTAGGGGTAGTGATTTCTGACAGTCTCAAAATGGATGAGCAGTGTGGTCGGGTGGTAGGAAAAGCAAGTAGGATGCTTGGCTGCATAGCTAGAGGTATAACAAGCAGGAAGAGGGAGATTGTGATCCCACTATATAGAGCGCTGGTTAGACCACATTTGGAATACTGTGTTCAGATCTGAAGACTTCACCTACAAAAAGATATTAACAAAATTGAACGGGTCCAAAGACGAGCTACAAAAATGGTGAAAGGTCTTAAGCATAAAACATATCAGGAAAGACTTAATGAACTCAATCTGTATAATCTAGAGAACAGAAGGAAAAGGGGGGATATGATCGAAACATTTAAACATGTCAAAGGGTTAAATAAGGTTCAGGAGGGAATTGTTTTTAATA
Organism: Erythrolamprus reginae; assembly: GCF_031021105.1. Taxonomy (NCBI): domain Eukaryota; kingdom Metazoa; phylum Chordata; class Lepidosauria; order Squamata; family Dipsadidae; genus Erythrolamprus; species Erythrolamprus reginae. The sequence goes on along the minus strand of NC_091955.1, from coordinate 32,998,961 downwards.
GGAAAGTGAACATAAGAACAAGGGGACACAATCTGAGATTAGTTGGGGGAAAGATCAAAAGCAACATGAGAAAATATTATTTTACTGAAAGAGTAGTAGATCCTTGGAACAAATTTCCAGCAGACGTGGTTGGTAAATCCACAGTAACTGAATTTAAACATGCCTGGGATAAACAGTGAACCCTCGATCATCGTGAGGGTTCCGTTCCAGGACCCCACGCGATGATCGATTTTTAGCGAAGTAGCGGTGCGGAAGTAAAAACACCATCTGCGCGTGCGCAGATGGTGTTTTTGCTTCTACTGCCGCCCGCCCTTCGCCCGCCCACCCCGTTGCTCGCGCAACGGCTTCCCTGGGTGCCCGCTCGCTTGGGAACATCCCAGCTCCGCTCCCCAGCTGGGAAGCGGATCTAGGGAGTCCCCACCGCGCGCGCGTTGCTGGGGAAAGCGCGCGCGCTTGGGAACATCCCAGCTCCGCTCCCCAGCTGGGAAGCGGATCTAGGGAGTCCCCACCGCGCGCGCGTTGCTGGGGAAAGCGCGCGCGCTTGGGAACATCCCAGCTCCGCTCCCCAGCTGGGAAGCGGATCTAGGGAGTCCCCACCGCGCGCGCGTTGCTGGGGAAAGCGCGCGCGCTTGGGAACATCCCAGCTCCGCTCCCCAGCTGGGAAGCGGATCTAGGGAGTCCCCAAGTGCGCGCGCTTTCCCCAGCAACGCGCGCGCGGTGGGGACTCCCTAGATCCGCTTCCCAGCTGGGGAGCAGAGCTGGGATGTTCCCAAGCGCGCGCGCTTTCCCCAGCAACGCGCGCGCGGTGGGGACTCCCTAGATCCGCTTCCCAGCTGGGGAGCGGAGCTGGGATGTTCCCAAGCGCGCGCGCTTTCCCCAGCAACGCGCGCGCGGTGGGGACTCCCTAGATCCGCTTCCCAGCTGGGGAGCGGAGCTGGGATGTTCCCAAGCGCGCGCGCTTTCCCCAGCAACGCGCGCGCGGTGGGGACTCCCTAGATCCGCTTCCCAGCTGGGGAGCGGAGCTAGGCTGCCCCAAGCTTGTGCGCGCCGCCCGCCCGCCCACCCACGCTGTTGCCGGCTCCGCTTCCCAGCTGGGAAGCGGAGCTAGGGTGCCCCAAGCTCGCGCTCCAGCCCACCGCCGCTGGGGTCTTACCGGGGCAAGAGGGGGAAGACCCAGGGAAGCCTCTGCCCGGCGGGGAAACTCCACCATCTACGCATGCGTGGAAGGGCACGCATGCGCAGATGGTGGAGTTTACTTCCGGGTTGAAAACTAGCGAAATAGCCCTTTCGCGATCCTTGAGGACGCGAAACTCGAGGGTTCACTGTATATCCATCCTAAGATAAAATACAAAAATAGTATAAGGGCAGACTAGATGGATCATGAGGTCTTTTTCTGCCGTCAGTCTTCTATGTTTCTATGTTTCTAAGTGCCAGAGCCCACTGCAACAGCATTGCTAAGAAGGCATTAAGTGGTTAACCTAATCTTGTGCAGCTTCTTCTCTGGTAATATTGCAATTTTAACCAGAGCATATAAAATATTTGCTAGACCATCTAGCTCATCTTTCTGGAACCCAACCACATATTGGACATTAATACAATTGAGAATGTCCAGAAATATTTCACAAGAAAATTACTACACTTCTCTGTTCACAACATAATATCTTATGCCCCCAGACTTGAAATTTTGGGTCTAGAAAATTTAGAACTATGCCGTCTTTGATCTGACCTAAGTGTAGCATACAAAATTATCTATTACAATGTCCTACCTGTCAATGATTACTTCAGCTTCAATTGCAATAATATATGAAATGTAAACTGCTCTAAACTTGATTGCAAAAAATTCAACTTCAGCAACAATAGCAATAGCACTTAGACTTATATACCGCTTCACAGTGCTTTATAGCCTCTCTAAGCGGTTTACAGAATCAGCATATTTCCCCCAACAATCATGGTCCTCATTTTACCAACCTCGGAAGGATGGGAGGCTGAGTCAACCTTGAGTCTGGTGAGATTTGAACTGGTGAACTACAGCCAGCAGTCAGCAGAAGCAGCTTACAGTACTGCACTCTAACTACTGTGTCACCAAGGCTCATAAAGGACAGAGTGATCAATGCCTGGAACATTAACTGACTTTGTAGTCTCTTCCCCAAGTCCCCAAAACTTTAACCTTATACTGTCTATCACTGAAGTCACCCCCATTCTTAAGAAGTCTGTAAGTCTGCACGAGCATACCTGGAACACTGCATCCAGTTTTGGTCACCACCTTAAAAAAGAGATGTTGAGGCTTTCAAAAAAGGCAAAGAATAGCAACTAAGACGATTAAGGAATTGGAGACAAAACATATGAAGAACTGTTGCAGGAATTGGGTATGGCCAGTCTAGAGAAAAGAACTAGAAGTGACACAATAGCAGTTTTCCAGGATTTGAGGAGGTCAACTTATTTTGCAAAGCAGTAGAAGACAAGAAATAATGGATGGAAACTAACCAAGGAGAGAAGCAACTTGGAATTAAGAAGAATGTTTCTAACAGTGAGAACAATTCATCAGTGGAACATCTTGCCTTCAGAAATTGTAGTTGCTTCATTTGTGGAGGTTTTTAAGAAAAGACTAGACAATCGCCTATCTGAAATGGTAGAGGTGTCCTGCTTGAGCAGGGGGTTGGACTAGAAGATATCCAAGGTCCTTTCCAACTCTATTCTAATTGAAGATGTTTTCCTTATGTTTACTTCATAGCCACTGATTACATTACAGAGGACAAAGCTGTTTATTGGATGACCACATCAATTCACTTATTCTGGGATCACATTTTGTACTATTATTTGATACATCAAACTATTTGAATTAAAGCTTTGTGAAATATGTACTTTTTGCTAATATTAAAGTCAATATATTTATTCTGAAATGTATTTATGTCTGTTTATTTGAAAAGCACTTTCCATTTAATAAATGTCTATGAGATTCCTAACCATCTACATCAGAGTTGTCCCAAAGGTGATTTTTCAAAATGCAATTGGACTTTCATTGAAGTTATTTCACTTCTCATCTAGGAAGCTTCTTCAGTTCTGACTGAATAATGAAGAATAGTGGAACATTCTCCACCATTCATTCAGAACTGAAGAAGCTTCTTGGTAGCAATTCCATGTGATCATCAATCTCAAGTGATCTCCACAATCTCCAAGACAGTTGAAAACACAATATTAGGAGACTTTTAATGTTATTAAATAAAATATTGTGGGTCAATCATGCTTAGGATATTTCAGTATCATGTCTGATAATCATGTTCTATAATACATGTTAAAGAAGTACAAAAATATGGAATTCTCCATCATTTAGTCAGAACTTTAAAAGCTTCTTGGATGAAAAGTGAAAGTTCAGTTGCTTTTTCAAAAAGCACATTTGGGGTTTCTATTTATTATTATTTTTGTACTTTTTAACATATGTTACAGAACATGTTTATATCTTAAATCAGGCATGATATTGAAATATCCTAACCATGACTGACCCACAACCATTTATTTAATAACATTAAAGGTCTCCTGATATTGAGTTTTCAGCTGAATTGGAGATTGCAGAGATCACCTGAGATTTGATGATCACATGGAATTGCTACCAATTTAAAACATTTTTATGCTGATTTAATTTAGTGGAGAATCTCTGGCAATGGCTAATGTCATGCTGTTGATAGCTACAATTATAAAATAGCTTTTCTAAGTAAATGAGACTGCTGACCCAAACAAGGTGAATGTTAGCAATCAGCATAGTGGTACCTGCTGAAGTTCATTCTGCAGAGGAAGACTATTAACTATCCCTGAATGGTGCATTTGCTTTGCTTTGTTCATAGTGTATGCAAAAAAGTACAGAAACCGCAAAAAAGAGAGGCAAGGCAAATGACTTTGTTATTTTCTGTTTAGAAATAGAAGCAAATTGATACTGCAAGAAAACAAGCATGCTGCGACCATGGCAAGGAGAAAAAGTTTAAAAGCCTTTATGTTTTCTAAACAAAGCTTTTCTTCTGGAAATGTTTGGATCTAGAACAGGAGTGAAATTCAAAATTTTTCCCTACTGGTTCTGTGGACGTAGCTTAGTGGATGTGGTAGGGGTAAGATATTGCAAGATCTTCATTCCTACCCCACACTGGGCCCAGCCAGTGATAATATTTGCCAGTTGTCAGAACTATTCAAAATTTCTGCTACCGGTTCTTCAAAACGTGTCAGAACCTGCTGAATTTTATCCCTGTTTAGTTGATTATCCACTAAGACTCCAAGGTCTCATTTGCAGTCACTACTGCTAAGAGGAGTTTCTCCCAGGTTGTACGTGTATCCAGAGTTTTTTCTGCCTAGGTGAAGGACTTTTCTCTTGTCAATGTTAAACATCATTTTGTTGGTATGGGCCCACTGTCTTAGTCTGTCTAGGTCTTTCTGTAATTTTAGCCTGTCTTCTAGGGTATTGGCTACCCCCGCCAGCTTGGTGTCCTCTGCAAATTTGATCAGTTGCCCTTCTATTCCCTCGTCCAAGTCATTGATGAAAATGTTGAAGAGCACAGGGCCCAGGACAGAACCCTGTGGTACCCCACTGTCTATGTTCTTCCATGTGGATTTGGAATTGTTGAGGACAACTCGTTGGGTGCGGTTGGTCAGCCAATTATTAATCCATCTGCAAGTGTTGTAGTCTACTCCGCTTTCTAAAAATTAGGATTAGGAGATAGTGGTCGACTTTGTCGAAAGCTTTGCTGAAGTCTAAGTAAATGAGGTCCACCGTGTTGCGCTGGTCTACTGATTTGGTTATGGTGTTGAAAAAGGATATGAGATTGGTTTGGCATGATTTGTTTCTGACAAATCCGTGTTGGCTATTAGATATTATCTTGTTTGTTTCCAGGTAGTGGCAAAGCTGTTTTTTATTGTTTTCTCCCGGATTTTTCCAGGTATTGAAGTCAGGCTGAAAGGTCTGTAGCTTGCTTTTTTGTGGATGGGAACTACGTCCGCTTGTTTCCAGTCATCTGGTAGGCAATGTTCCCTCTAATTTTTTTTCGGTGTGGGCGGAAAAGTATAGTGTCTGAGCGACAGTCCCTTTGGGACTGGATGGCATAGAAGTATAAATAAATAAATAAATAAATAATAAATAAATAAATAAATAAATAAATAAATAAATAAATAAATAAATAAATAAATAAATAAATAAATAATAAATAAGGAAAAAATTCCCTTCTTTTTTTATTAAAAGAAATTAAGAATAAAACAGAACCAAAATCTATGACTATTATTATCTTCTCCTCTTTTTCCATCCCTGTTTCCTCCCCCCTTGTGTGTGTGTGTGTGTGTGTCAACTCTTGAACCATTTCCAATTAGAGGTGAGCTATTGGAAATGGTTCAAGAGTTCACACACACACACACACACACACACAAACGGCTGGGTTTTTTTCTCTCTGTTATTATTTGGGTGCTTTTTACCATATGCTTTGAATCAAGAGTCCTTTCTCTCTCTTTCTCTCTCCCCCTCTTGCTCTCTCTCTCTCTCTTTTTTCTTTCTCTCTTTCTGTTGCTTTCTTTCTCTCTCACTCTTTCTTTCTATCTCTCTTGCTTTCTTTCTCTTCTCTCTCTTGCTAACTCTCTCCCCCTTTCTCTCTCTCTCTCTATTTCTCACTTACTTTCTCTCTCCCTCTCTCTCTGTCAGCGAGGGGGCTGCGAGAGCGCTTTCTCCGAGCACTTAGGGAACGCCTGCCCTGCCTCTACTGCATCCCCCTTGCTGGAAGTCCGGGACGAAAGCGGTCCCAGCGAAGGGGCTGCAAGAGGGGCGGGGCGGGCATTCCCGAAGCCCGTGTAGAAAGAATTCTCTCCCAGCCCCCTGGCTGGCAGCGCTTTCATCCCGCAGCCGCCACCGCCGTGGAAGAAGTCGCGCCCAAAGGCAGGATGTGGCGGAGGAGGAGAGGGGGCAGATCGGGTGGGCAGGGGACAGGGCCAAGAAGCCAGGGGCGCATTTGGATGGAGGCACCGTGGGGAGGCAGGGGCGGCCGCGGCTCCATTTCCTCCTACTGCCCCACCTCCCCGCCCCTGCCCCCCACGGGCTGGCAGGGGGATGGGGAGCGCGTGCCCATGGAAAAGCGTGCGCGGGGGGGTATTTTGGGGTGCACACGCGCGCACGCACGCAGCTTACAGGGAACGCTGCTGGTAGGTCTCCAGTGGCCCAAGATTTTTGGTAGATGAGGAGAAGAGGTTCTGCTCTAGTGTCTGCCAGTTCTTTTAGGACTCTGGTGTGGAGTCCGTCAGGTCCCTGTGATTTGAACTCGTTGAACTCCCGCAGGTAGTCTCTAATGGTAGCTTTGTCTGCATTGAGTTCGGTTCCGGGGCTGTTAGTTGCAGTTAGGTTGTAGTTGGTTGGTTAGTGGTTCCTTTATGTGTGAAGACTGATGTAAAGTAGGCATTGAGCAGCTGTGCTTTGTCTCTGTTGTCGGTGATTTCGTTACCATCTTTGTTTTTTAGTATGGTGACTGTTTCCTTAATTTTTTTCTTGTTGTTTATGGAAGAAGCTTTTTTTATTGTCGTTAATTTTTGTTGTGAGGTGCTGTTCGTGTTGAGCTTTTGCTGTTCTTATGTTTTGCTTGCAGTTTCTGGCTGTTTGCTGATACAGTGGTACCTCAAGATACGAACCTAATTGGTTCCAGGGGGAGGTTCGTAAGACAAAAGATTGGTAAGACGAAACATTGTTTCCCATAGGAAACAATGTAAAGTCAATTAATCCGTGCAACAACAAAAAAAACCCGCAAAAAAACGCTGCCGCCCAGCTGCCACCTTTTAAAACAGCCGGAGGGCTTCCCAGCAGCCTCCCGAACCCGGAAGTTTGACAAAATTTCGGGGTTCGGGAGGCTACTGGGAAGCCCCGCAGCCCAGCTGTCACATTTTAAAACAGCGGGGAGGCTTCCCAGCAGCCTCCTGAACCCGAACGCCAAACCCCAATGCCAAACCCTCCACGCACTTCGCCCTGAATGCCTCCTGGCTCAAGCTGGCGGCAGAAGACCGCCTTTGGGTTTTCGGCTCGGGGGGGGGAGCAGGAGGACCTTCCTAACTCCCTCCTCCCCTAACTGAAAACCCAAAGGCAGTCTGCTGCCGCCCGCTTGAGCCAGTGGCTTCAGCTTCCCATTCCTCCATGCACTTCACCCTGAATGCCTCCTGGCCGCCTGGCAGAGCGCTCGCAGCCAGCGGGCGGCGGCGGGGGACAAAAGGCAGGCCAGCGCCCGGCTCCTGCCTCTCCGGAGCCGCCGATCGAGCGGAGCAGCAGCGCGAGGAAGGAGAGAGAGAGAAGCAAGCGGCGGCGGCGGGGGACAAAAGGCAGGCCAGCGCCCGGCTCCTGCCTCTCTGGAGCCGCCGACCGAGTGGAGCGATCTTCTGCCGGCCATGGGCGAAGGGCGGGGAAGCCGGCGGTTGTAGCAGGTGGTGCAAGAGGCTTCCCCGCCCTTCGCCCATGGCCGGCAGAAGATCGCTCTTGCCTGGCTTCCCCGCCCTTCACCTGTGGCCAGCAGAAGAGGGGCGGGGAGCCGGGCAAGAGCAATCTTCTTCCTAACTCCCTCCCCCCCCAGCCAAAAACCCAAAACCTGTCTGTTGTCGCACGGTTTAGCCAGGACAGGAGCAGCGAAGTGACGTGGAGGAATGGGAAGCTGAAACCGCCCAGTTTCAGCTTCCCATTCCTCCACGTCACTTCGCCGCTCCTGTCCTGGCTCAAGCGGACAGTGGCAGACCGGCTTTGGGTTTTTGGCTGGGGGGGGGAGAAGTAGGACCTTCCTAACTCCCTCCCCCCCCAGACAAAAACCCAAAGCCTGTCTGTTACCGCACGGTTTTTGGCTGTGGGGGGAGAAGTAGGACCTTCCTAACTCCGTGCGCTTGAGCCAGGACAGGAGCGGCGAAGTTACATGGAGGAATGGGAAGCTGAAACCGGGCAGTTTCAGCTTCCCATTCCTCCACGTCACTTCGCCGCTCCTGTCCTGGCTAAACCGTGTGGCAACAGACAGGCTTTGGGTTTTTGGCTGGGGGGGGGAAAGTAGGACCTTCCTAACTCCGTCCGCTTGAGCCAGGACAGGAGCGGCAAAGTGACGTGGAGGAATGGGAAGCTGAAACCGGGCAGTTTGAGCTTCCCATTCCTCCACGTCACTTCGCCGCTCCTGTCCTGGCTAAACCGTGCGGCAGCAGACAGGCTTTGGGTTTTTGGCTGGGGGGGGAGAAGTAGGACCTTCCTGACTCCCTCCCCCCAGCGCCGGACCTCCTGCCCTCCCTCCCAGCCAAGAACCCAAAGCGGCCTCCCAAACCTGAACTTTCGCTGAGAAGCCCCACCCCCGGCTGTCACCTTTTAAAACAGCCGGGGGGCTTCTCGGCAGCCTTCCGAACGCCGAACCCGGAAGTTCGGGTTTGGCGTTCGGGTTCAGGAGGACGCTGAGAAGCCCCCCGGCTGTTTCAAAAAGCAACAGCCGGGTGGTGGGGCTTCTTGGAGGTGGCGGCGGCGGGTTCATAAGACGGAAAATGTTCGTAAGAAGAGGCAAAAAATTTCTGAACCCCAGGTTCGTATCTCGGGTTGTTCGTATGGCGGGGCGTTCGTATCATGAGGTACCACTGTATTCTATCTTGGTTATGAGTCCTCCTTTCCATTTATTGTATTTGGCTTTTTTTTCTTTTACGTTGTCTGCGAGGTCCTTGTTTAGCCATGCTGGTTTCATTTTAGTTTTTCTGCTTTTCTTTTTCGTGGGGATTGAATTGTTTTGGGCCTCAGTGATAGTGTTCTTTAAGGCTTATTTATTATTTATTTTTATTTTATTATTTGGATTTGTATGCCAGGCTTCCTGTGTGGATTTAATCTTTAGAAGTTCCTTCCAGGGTTTATTCTTTAGGTTCGCTCTGAGCTTGTTAAAGTCCGCTTTTCTGAAGTTTGGGACTGTAATTGAGTTGGGTGTTGTAGTTAGTGATTGCACAATGTTGAATTTTAGGATGATATTGTCACTCTCACCTAGCATCCCTTCTCCTTCTATTTCCTCTATCATTTCTTCCCTGTTTGTTAAAATTAGGTCTAGTATTGCAGTCCCTCTGGTTCCTGTTTCCACTTTTTGAGTTAGAAAGTTATCGGCAAGGCTGGTGAGAAAACTGTCAGACTTTCTACTTGGTGCTGAGTTTGTTTTCCAGTTAATGTCTGGGTAGTTAAAGTCCCCCATTATTGTTGTGCTGTGCTTGTTGCATATTGCTGATAGTTGGGTTGTAAAGAGGTTGTCCAATGTATCTGTTTGGTTTGGTGGCCTGTAGTATACTCCAATTGTAACATTGTCCTTTTTTTCTTTTATGTTGACCCATATGATTTCTAGGGGGTTGTCTTCTTTGGATTGATATAGCTCAGTGGCGGTGTAGTGGTCTTTTATGTATAGTGCAACTCCACCTCCTTTTTTGTTTGACCTGTTTTTCTTGAAGAGATTGTAGCCCTTTATCTGTGTGTTCCAGTCGTGTGATTCGTCCCACCATGTTTCTGTAATACCAATTAGATCGTATTGGCCCTTGTGCATTAGTACTTCTAGTTCGTCTTGCTTGTTCCCCAGGCTTCGTGCATTAGTGTACAGGCATTTTAGGTGTTTGTGTCTGATTCTGGGTGGACATTTTTTATCTTCAGGAATGTTTGTGGGCTTAATATGCACTTGTTTGGTTCATTGTTCAGTTTCTTGCTTTGGTCACCTGCCCCTCTCAGATCTAGTTTAAAGCTCTGCTGATAAGTTGGGCTAGTTGATTTCCAAGGACCGTGGTCGAGGAACCCAAAGTTGTTTTGGCGACACCATCTCTTTAGCCAGTGGTTTATTTGTGGGATTTTGCATTCTCTGACAGGATGTTGTCCTCTTGTGGGGAGAATGGAGGAGAAGATGACCTGTGCCCCTATCTTTTTGACTGTATTGCCCAAGTGGTCATAGTCTTTCGTGATTTGATTCATATCTTTCCTTGTGTTGTTTGCTCCTGCGTGGATCACCAATAGGGGGTAGTAGTCAGTGGGATTTAGGATTTTTGTGAGGTTTAGCGTTATGTCTGAGATTTTGGCTCCAGGGAGGCAGCTCACTTGGATTGGTTGTCTGGTCTGCAGATGGCAGGTTCAGTTCCCCTGAGGATTGAGTCACCAATTACCACCACTCTCCTTTTCTTTTTGGTTTGGTAGGGTAGAGGGGGGCTAGCTTTCGTTGTGATGGTGTTTGGTGGTATTGTATTGTTGTGGTTGGGTTTTGGTGGTTCCTTATGAGGTGATTGATGGTCTTCTTGAGCCAGGAGTACTTCATATTTGTTGCTTATAGGCACACAAAACATTTGCTAGACCAGGTCTTGAATACAGCTCAATTGCACCTGCACTGCATATCAGACTTCAATACAATGGAGTGAATCCAGAAATATTTCACACGAAGAGTCTTCCACTCCTTTGCTTGCAACAGAATACCTTATGCCACCAGGCTTGAAATTCTGGGCTTAACAATACATGAGCACACAATAGATACAAACGTAAGGTAAACTGCTCCAAATTCAATTGCAGAAAATATGACTTCAGCAATGGAGTGATCAATGCCTGGAATGCACTACCTGACACTTTCTTCCCCAACCCTCCAAAACTTTGACCTTAGACTGTCTACCGTTGCCCTCACCCCATTTCTAAGAGTCGTGCATAAGCGCACCAATGTGTCTTCCATCTCTGTCCTACTGTCCCTCATTTATTTGTATCAATTTTCTGTACTCATAACCATATTTATACTTATAACTGTTACCTTATACATGCTAGACAAAAACAAACAAACAAACAAATAAATAATATATTGGTACTTTGACATTCTGCTGATCCCATTCAACTTACTACCCAGTAACAGTTCTCTAGTGATACATAGCCAAGGTTACAGTAAGAAATACTTCCTCCAACACAATCTTTTTGAAGCCCTACAGTTATCAGCATCCTGAAGCCACAGGGTGGACCTGAAACCACTTTTGAACATTTCAGAAATGCTTCAAAACTACAATTGCTTAAAATTAGCAGCATATTTTCCTGGCATTATTAAAGAGAAATATTTGGAAATTATAATGTAATCCGTAAGCAGCAGTGAGCTACGAGCTGGAATGCTAAATTGCGCTCACTGCCGCGGCTCGTACGTTCTTGCAGGACCAGTGCAATTTTACTGTTGCACCTGTGGCGGTAGCAAATTTGCACCCGTGTTTCAGCGAGGTTTTACCTGCGGCTCTGTGCGTGCATTTGCTACCTCCACAGGTGCAGCAGCAAAATCGCACTGGTCCCGCAAGAAGTTATGAGCCGTGGCGGTGAGCGCAATTTAATGTTCCGGCTCATAGCCCACCGCTATCCATAAGGAATCTATTTGCATCACCTACATGAACTTTCTTCAATATTTAGGACTCCAAAGTCTGAAATGGCATATTACATAGCTTGGTAGAAGATTTCATACTATAGGTGGGACACAAGTTGAAGTTTGCAAAAGTAGAGATATTCAATTTTGAGTTCAATATTCAAGTAATTTTTGAATTTCACCTGGGCTGTCTTAATTTAATTGAAAGTGTTCTGACACATTTCAGAAACTTCAGAAAGGCACTATTTCAAACTGAAAACACCTGTGCATACTCAAAACAGACGTCAAGATATCAGTTTCAAACTGTATACAGATTTTCAGCATAAGAATGGGGCTTACCTAGATTTAGGGCATCCTTGTAAAACCATGTGGATCCTCACAATTTTATATAGGATCATCTTAAACTACAGATCCGTTCCATCTGCACAGAATGAACCAAAGTAACTACTTTAATCTTTTGTTGCTGCCATAATGACATATAGTCCTTCCAATTTTACTTAAATGTGGTTCTAATATTTCATAGTTGGTTTCTACAAATTTATTTTAAAAATAAAGCATTTTATTTTATGATAAATTCTTTACCAAATGTCTTGATTTATACTTAAGATAGTTATAGTACGGGAAAACATTTAAGTTGTTTGGAGTAATTCACTTTAAGTTTGTATCTATTGTATTGTTGTGGTTGAAGTTGGAGAAATCAGTAGTTGTAGTAAAGTAGTTAAGATTATGTAAAAGCTTTGGGAAAATATATTTTGTTGAAGCAAAGCTTTGCTACAAAATATTTTTTTCAACTGACCTGCAATTTATTTATTTTTCTGTTTATCTTACCACATAACCAAGAGCAACTCTTTGTGGCTTACCTATAGTTAAAATCATAAAACAGAATACCCATAATAATTTAAAAGGTCCCCTTGGTATAGCTTAACTGAGGGTTAAATAACTAATAGGTCATAGCCCTTCTTGAGGGAATATACTTTTCCAAGCAGCAGGCGCTGTGATACATGAGGCATTCTTTTTTAAGTTTTACTTAGGCTACCACACAAGAAACCCAGTTTTGTGCCATGAAAGTGTGAATATAATAGTCTGTCTTTATTTCTGAGATGCTTTTAATAAATTGCTGTATATTCCTTTCACAGTTGTGTTGGTTGTGCTAAAGTGGTTTCAGTGGTCAAACACATCAATGTCCAGCACAAGCTGTGAAAAGGAAAACATGGCCATACATTTCAGAAACAACCAACAGACTATTAGAACCATATTGCCTCAATGTAATCAATTTAAACCATTAAAGCCAACCAAAACAAGTTAAGTAAACCAAAAATGGCCCTAGAAGAAAAAACAGGAGCCATTTACAACATATAGTGTAAAGACTATACAACCACTATGTAGTACAAGCAGACAGAAGTCTTGTGGAGCACATCCATGAATACCAACTACTGGTACCAGTCAGAAGACATGATGAAAACTCCTTAATTTCACAACCCATGGACAGAGTTCACCATAGTTTCAATTGTGAAACTGTGAGCAACCTAGATCAAGCTGAGTCCAAAACCCTAGAGAATCTGGAGAGCCTGGAACTCAGACAAATTTCAGTTATCAACTGACACATAGAAATAAGCAACATCTATACACTACTGAAAATAGATAATCAGAAGGCTAAAACTTCTGGTCAGCAATCAACACTCAGACAAGCAGAGATTAACCAAAATTAATACTATAATAACAACAAACAGCCTAATAAGAAACATTTCCACCAACTCTGACCTAGCAACCATTTGTGAATAATCAGCGATCAAACCGATTCCCTTCTAGAACAGATGATGTTAACTAGCTGTGTAGTGAAACATCTTCTAGAAACCAATCAAGGACACCACCCTTCAAACCTGAGTTACCAATATTCTCTTTTATTGAGAGTCACATATTTTTGCTTCCACTTTAATAAGCCACCTTGGTCCTGGGACAAACCCCCCCACATTAGTACTAGAAGGAAGTGTCAGGCATATAAAAGATAAAAACCATCAGAAAAGGTCAAAATAAAAAAGGGAGACAAAATTCAAAAGTCTGAAAATGCTGATGGTATCACAAATGTGAACATAGGAAATGGGGAAACGCTAATTCTCTATGGTTTGAAATCACGAACCATAGAAAATGAGCAGAGCAAAGTCAGAGCACTAAAGATGATTTTATTCAGGATCAATAGGCACAAAATTAAAAGTAAAAAAAGACAAAAACATTTAAATGACTTTAATGATAGAAGTACAGATGAGAGCAGGGGTTTGAAGTCACAAGAGAAGAAAAGGAGCAATGGTGATGAAGACAAGAGGCTTTGTGACAGAACTAGAGAACTTATCCATTTGGGCATCCTTTTAGACATATGTGAGTGTAGAGGGACTGATGGAGTTAAGGTGTGGGAGACTTATGTGAGCAACCTACAGCTTTCCCTTCAAGGTTCTCATTGGCTTTCTCCCTGCGGTTTCCAATGATTTATGGAAAGGTGTCAGGGAACACGGCAAAGGAGGTCATAGCAGCAGCAATGCTGAATAACCACAGTGCAGTGATGCTGAAATTGGAAGAACTTTTCAAAATGTAATTCCCATGGGAATAATGGCACCTGGTATTCTGTAAGTTAGCTTATTTGAGGTACCTTGATTGAAAAAGGTATTGCCCTGCAATGTACCATTTTGTCTACTTAAAGATTATAGACATGAGAGTTTTAGTATTATATAATTGCCACAATCTTTTAGTGACAGGGAAATTGGGAGGAATGGAAAGGTAGTTATTATAGATGTAGCTCCCATCTTCCAGTCACCAAAACTCTGCATTTTTTATTTCATTGATAAATGTACTTCCATATTCACTTTACAGAAAAATAACCTATTTCCAAAGGTTGCAGCTTGCGCTGCACCACGTTATTCTTCCATTCTTCACATGAAGAAGTATTTCCATTGAAGAATTGCTTTTCATTTTTGTTAATGCAAGTGGCTGGGAATTCCCTTGACTTTTAGAATGGCGGTTTTTGACTAGATAAAAAAGCAGGTAAATTATTCTGTAAAAAGAACATTATCTTTCATATGACATGGAGGTTTTAAGCAGCTCTTTCTTACCCAGATTTTAAACTCCATTTTTATATACTCCAGATGTTTATCTCCTGTTTCACTGGTTTCAGTTTCACTAAAGTTGCAATATATTCATTCATTTTTATGAGAAGCAACATTCAATAAATGAATAGTAATATAAAAAACTGCACTCAGACCCCCTTCACTATTGTCAACTTTGTTATGCTGCAGTCTGATTCCACAGTTGATGAAATTCATTTTTTCTTATTAATCTACACTCAATACCCCATAATGACCAAGTGAAAACAGAATTTTAGAAATGTCTGTAAATTTAATAAAAAGGTGTGTGTGAGAGCGTATAATAGGAAGATACCTCTTTCCAAATAAAAGCCATAAAACCACAAAGTACAGAAATTATATTAAATGAATAAAATATCTTATTAACCATTTAAAGGTCAATGTGTGAGACAGAGTTGTTCATCTGTTTCTTCATACCATGAAGAGTGTATGTATCTGGATAAAAATACATGAAAACAAAATATTTTTGATATATCAATGATATATTAAATTAGCTATATTTCTATATTTTCTTTTTGACCTAGCTGCCATTCTCTCTTATCGAGGATTCTCTGAAATATATAGCTGAAGATACATTTGAATCACTTTAATTATGAAAAAATATGATATTTTGTAAAAACATAGTATTAAGTACTGTCAATTGCCTGGACAATCCTTGTCATTTTCTTGGCATGATTTTAGAAATGGTTTGTTCTTTCCTCCTTCCTAGAGCTGAGAGAAAGGGACTAACCTATTGGCTATGAGCCTAAGATGGGACTAGAACTCAGGTTCTCTAACATAAAATTTAATCATATTTAAATTAGTCTTTCACGAAGAAAGAAAGAAAGAAAGAAAGAAAGGAAGGAAGGAAAGAAGGAAGGAAAGGAAATGAAGGGGAAAGGGAAAAAAAAGAAAAGAAAAGAAAGATAAATAAATAAATAAATAAATAAATAAAACATCCTTTCTTCTCCTAAAACCAGAAAATATTGTTTCTACAGAAACTAGTGGCTGCAGGAGAGGTGGGGCGGGCATTCTGGAAGCGCTCGGAGAAAGCGCTCCCAGGGAAGCGGCTGCGAGAGTGCTTTATCTGAGCTCTTTGGGAGCTCTTTGTCGAGGATAAGGGACAAACAAAGAGTACAGAGAAGTGGAGGTGGAGTAGCCATTTATGTTAAGGAAAGTCTAAAAGGAACACTAATTCAAAATACATGTAAAGAGCTGGAGACTCACTGGGTTTGCATGCAAACTAAAGAGGGTTCTGTCATTAGATTTGGGGTGATCTATAGGCCAGGGCAATCTGAGGATTATGACAACAAGATGGTGGATGAAATTACCCAAATGGCAGTAAAGGGAGATATTGTGATTTGAGTGATTTCAACATGCCTGATGTTAACTGGAATATCCCTAGTGCCCTTTCATGCCAAAGTAAGAATATAGTAGAGGCCCTTATAGGAGCAGCTCTGGCACAGCTGGTTAAGACACCAACTAGAGGGGAGAATATTCTAGATTTGGTTTTGACGAATGGGAACTGGGTTTCAGAGGTTAAGGTGGAGAAAACGTAGTTGCAGTGACCACTTATGTTTGTGGTTTGATATAAAAACTGATTGTGAGCAATTCTATAGTACAACCAAAGTATTGGGTTTCAGAAAAACAAATTTCAATAAAATGGGGGAATATGTAAATAATGAATTAAAGGGCAGGGATAAAATGGCAGGAGCAAGTGCCCAGTGGGCTGCATTAAAAAAAGGCTATCATAAAAGCCACTGGACTGTATGTAAGGCAAATAACTAAAGGTAAAAGGAAGAAGAAACTGCTATGATTTAGTAATGATGTAAGGCAGTGATGGGCAACCTTTTGAGCTTGGTGTGTCAAAATTCGCCAAAAAACTGAGCATAACTCGGGTGGTGTGTCACCTTAAGAAAAAAACATAATTTTGTGATATTTATAGTTTAAATAACAAATATGCATAATTATCTTTCTCTCTCTTTCCTGTCATTCTCTGCCTCAATCATTTTCTCATTTCTCTTTTTTTCTCCCCTTTATTCTATCATTTCTCTCCCTCTCTCTTCCTATCTTCTCTCTCACACTCTTTCTCTCTCTCTCCCTTCCTTTCTTTCCTTCTCTCTTCCTTCCACTTTTTTCTCTCTCTCTCTCTCCCTTCCTTTTTTTCTCTTCCTTCCACTTTTTTCTCTTTCTCTCTCTCTTTTCCTTCCTTCCCCTCTTCCCCTCCCTCTCTTTCTCCCTCTCTCCCTTTATATTTATCTCTTCCTTCCTTCCTCTCTTCCTCCCTTTCTCTCTCCCTCTCGTTCACTTTTCTCTCTTCCTCCCTTTCTCTCTCCCTCTCGTTCACTTTTCTCTCTTTGGCGAACCCCCAAACTGTTCAGATTCAAGAAAAAGCTTATCAAGGGGGGTGGGGGGTTGTAAAAATCTAGTTATGAGCCGCCAAAGGAGGAAGCAAGTGGTGCGACGTCCACGCAGGTTTTTTTTTCAGACTCTCTTTTTTGCGAGCCCGGCATGATTTTTTAAAATTACAAATTAATAACCCGGAGAGGGTTTACCTTAGCACCGTCTCCTGTAACACCGTTCTGGAAGGCGAGCAGGGAGCAGAGGGGCGAGGGCAGTGTTCCCTCTAATTTTTTTTCGGGGTGGGTGGAAAAGTACAGTGTCTGAGTGACAGTCCCTTTGGGACTGGGTGGCATATAAGTATAAATAAATAAATAAATAAATAAATAAATAAAGTGTGGGCGTGCGCTATCACACATGAGCGAGTTCTTGCATCTATAATTCTATCCTTTCTATGTCTCCCTCCCTCTTTCCTCCCTCCCTCTTTCCTTTCTATCTTTCTCTCACCCTGCCTTTCTCCAAGCCCTTCCTTTTCCCTCTCCCTATCCTACTACCCCTCACCCTCCTTCTTTCCTCCCTCCCTCCTTTTTTCTATCTCTCCCTCCCTTTCCTCCTTCCCTCTTTCCTTTTTATCTCTCCCTCCCTCCCTCTTTCCTTTCTATCTTTCTCTCCCCCTGCCTTTCTCCAAGCCCTTCCTTTTCCCTCTCTCTATCCTACTTCCCCCTCTCCCTCCTGTCTATCTCATCCTCCCTCTTCCCTTTCTCCCATTCTCTCCCTCTTCCTTTCTATCTTTCTCTCCCTGCCTTTCTCCCTCTTTCCCTTCATCTCTCCCTCTCTCTTTATCTCAATTCCCTCTTTCTCCCTGGGCTGCTGTGCCTGCCCTGCAGCCCCACCACGGACGGACTGCCTTGCCGGACCATCAGCGGCACACACACACACACACACTGCGTTTCTCCCTCTTTTCCTTCATCTCTCCACGCACACGCTGGCAGCACACACACACGCGCGCACACACCCCACACACGCTGCGTTTCTCCCTCTTTCTCTTCATCTCTCCACGCATACGCTAAGCTCCCGGACCATCAGCGGCACGCACACACACGCACACACACACACGCTGCCTTTCTCAATCTTTCCCTCTTTCTTTCTTGCTCTCTCTCACTCTCTCTTCCTTCCTATCTTCTCTCTCTCTTTCTCTCTCTCTCTCCCTTCCTTTCTTCTCTCTTCCTTCCACTTTTTTCTCTTTTCCTTCCTTCCCCTATTCCCCTCTCTCTCCCTCTTTATATTTATGTCTCCCTTCCTTCCTCTCTTCCTCCCTTTCTCCCTCTCATTCACTTTTCTCTCCCTTCCTTCCTTCCTTCCCTCCCTCCTTCTGTCCTCTCCTCTTTCCCTCCCTCTCTTTCCCTTCTTTCTCTCCACATCTCCGGCGTGCAGCTGGCTTTGCTGACCGGCACAAGTCTCAAGCCAGCTGCCCCGGAAAGCCAGGAAGGTCCTCCTGCCCCCCCCCCCGCCGAAAAAAACCCGGAGGTCTACCGCCACCAGCCTGAGCCTCCCGTTACTCCACTCGGCTTCGCTGTGGACCTCCGTTGTGTTTTCGGAGGGAGGGAGCGGCGGGAAAGCCCTGTGCTGGCCAGGAAAGCTGGCTTTCCGAGAAAGCAGCGCGCTTTCTTACAACTTTCTTTCTTACAACTCTTTCCTGGGCAGGAGGAAGGGAGGAGGCCTGCAACCCCTCCCCTCGCTCCCAGCGGCCCCTGCGAGCCAACCACCGTTCGATGCTTGGCACCACGCCAATCAGCTGGGAGGCGGTGTTCTCGCCCCTCCCAGCCATCGCAAATATCGGCGGGGCGAAAATCGCCCGGCCTCTTAATTAAGGGGAGAGGAAAAATAATAATAATTGCGGTTGCAATTGCACTCCCAAAGCTCCCTGTTTCTCCGGCGGCCGCGTGTCACCGAAAATGGCTAGGCGTGTCAGTGGTGACACGCGTGTCATAGGTTCGCCATCACTGATGTAAGGGCTATAGTCAATGAAAATAAATCTGCCTGTAGGAGGTATAAAAAGTCTGGAAGTATAGCTGAAAGAGAGGTGAACGATTAAAGACAAATAAGGCAATGGGTCCAGATGGCATCCCCCCAGAGTTCTTAAAGAACTCAGATATGTTATTGCTAC
The DNA here is from genome assembly GCF_031021105.1 of Erythrolamprus reginae. NCBI lineage: Eukaryota > Metazoa > Chordata > Lepidosauria > Squamata > Dipsadidae > Erythrolamprus > Erythrolamprus reginae. Next base: position 32,980,002 of record NC_091955.1, on the reverse strand, counting down.
CCCTCCTGACTGATTTGTTTAACCAATCCCTTTTAACGAGAGATGTTCCTGATGATTGGAGAATGGCCAGTATTGTGCCTATACCCAAGAAGGGCAGTAGAGAAGAAGCTAGTAACTACAGGCCAGTTAACTTGACATCAGTTAGAGTTAAAATGATGGAGACTCTACTCAAAAACAGGATAAATCAGCACCTAAAAACCAATAACTTGTTGGACCCAAACCAGCATGGCTTTACTGAAGGCAAATCATGTCAGACTAATCTCATTGATTTCTTTGACTATGTCACAAAGGTGTTAGATAAAGGTGGTGCCGTGGTTATTGCCTATCTGGACTTTAGCAAAGCCTTTGATATGGTTCCACATAAAGAGCTGATAGATAAGTTAGTGAAGATTGGACTTAATCCCTGGATAGTTTAGTGGATTTGCAGTTGGCTGAAGTGTAGATATCAGAAGGTTGTTGTTAATGGCGAGTATTATGAACAGAGCCTGGTTACAAGTGGTGTGCCAAAAGGCTCTGTTCTGGGTCCTATTCTTATTAATATCTTTGTGAGCGACATAGGGGAAGGATTGCCTATTTGCCGATGACTCTAAAGTGTGCAATAAGGTTGATATTTATTTATTTTATTTTATTTTATTTTATTTTATTTATTTATTAGATTTGTATGCCGCCCCTCTCCGTAGACTCCAGGATATTCCTGAAGGCATCTGTAATATGACAAATGATTTAGCTTTACTAGATAAGTGGTCAAAGCAATGGAAACTGCAGTTTAATTCCAAATGTAAAATAATGCACTTGGGGAAAAGGAATCCTTGATCTGAGTATTGTATTGGCAGTTCTGTGCCAGCAAAAACTTCAGAAGAAAAGGATTTAGGGGTAGTGATTTCTGACAGTCTCAAAATGAGTGAACAGTGCAGTCAGGCAGTAGGGAAAGCAAGTAGAATGCTTGACTGCATAGCTAGAGGGAGATTGTGATCCCGCTGTATAGAGCGCTTGTGAGACCACATTTGGAATACAGTACTGTGTTCAGTTCTGGAGACCTCATCTACAAAAAGTTATTGATAAAATTGAACAGGTCCAAAGACGGGCTACAAAAATGGTGGAAAGTCTGAAGCATAAACCTTATCAGGAAAGACTTAATGAACTCAATCTGTATAGTCTGGAGGACAGAAGGGAAAGGGAGGACATGATTGAAACATTTAAATATGTTAAAGGGTTAAATAAGGTTCAGGAGGGAAGTGTTTTTAATAGGAAAGTGAACACAAGAAGAAGGGGGTACAATCTGAGGTTAGTTGGGGGAAAGATTAGAAGTAACGTGACAAAATATTATTTTACTGAAAGAGTAGTAGACACTTGGAACAAACTTCCAGCAGACATGGTTGGTAAATCCACAGTAACTGAATTTAAATATGCCTGGGATAAACATATATTCATCCTAAGATAAAATACAAAAATAGTATAAGGGCAGACTAGATGGACTATGAGGTCTTTTTCTGCTGTCAATCTTCTATGTTTCTACAGATGTATGATGAAAGCTCCTCAGCCCAACCACTGTGACCTTCTTGCCTAAAAAGCATGCTTAAATGTGGCCTGCCCACATCCTAAGATTTATCTGATGATAGCTCAGAGCTATGCTGTAAGAATATAAATTTGTAAAAAGGGTAAAAATGCAGCAGTACTAAGAATGGCACAGAATATTTTAAATAATTAGTTGAAACATTAACTTCTAACTATCAGTAACTAAGTATGTTTAAATTAATGGCTAGCCTATAAATATCCTACTAACCAGGGGCATCTATGGAAGGAGAATATCTCAAAAATGTTCACTTTTGCATTATTTAGCTGGAAGTCAGTTCCTTGAGATGTTTAGAAGAAAGGGGTGGGACTTAGATTGCATAGTTATGCTCATCAACTCATTTTTTTCCTTCATCCTTCCATTGCCTCTTCTATTACCAAAAGAAGAGGAAAGAAGAAACACCATTTGTCATAACTTCTAATTGGCAATCGGGCCAAAATTTCCATCCCTTGTTGTGGTACGCTATTTCTTGAATTTGTACTTCCCAAATATTTCTGCCTGAATTAGGCTCATACATTAAAGTCTAATGTATTTTTCTGTAGCTTCAAATTGCAGAGCCAATTGAAAACTTGCAGCTTTAAACAGGATTAAATGAATATGAATATGATTTTCTAAAAATCAAAACCTCCTATTTACTCTCCTTTTCTAAATTCAATTGAAAACATTTCCATAACATGCACCTACTAGGTGTTACACTATTTGTATGTCACTTTAGAATATATTAATGCCATGACAGTCTACTCTGAGTTTTTCTATATTTGGTATTTTTAAACAGTTTATATTTGTTATCATATCAAAGACAGGCTTACAATTTTCAAAAGGAAGAAGGGAACAGAGCGCCCAAGGCTCTTCCAGCATTACATTTCTTATTCCATTTTATCTTTCTTGGTTTTGACTAATGTCAGTAACAGCTACTGGTAATAAACTGCTTGTTACAGCTCGTTCTTGCCTTCAAGCAGTGGCTTTGATACATTGTCAGCCATTGGAAGCATTTCCTGATTACATTTCCAAATTGCTTGTTTATTGATCGAAAGTTAATAAAGCAAAAGACAACTTTATGGGCTGAAATTAAATGAAAGTTTCCTTTGATGTTCAAATTATCCAGTCAACCAATGTGCACTGAAATATAATCATTTCAAAGTTTTATCTGAACAGGAAGAAAATATGTCAGATAAAGGGTTTCTAGACAAGACATTGTATTAAAGTACTAATGAGAAATAGTCTTTAGTTATGTAGATATTTTGTTTTTCCTCCAAGATAGAGAAGAAAAAGCTAAGTACAAATATACAAAACATATGTAATTTAACTAATTGTGGTTTCTGTATTTTTGATTAGCAACTACAAATAAGAATGTGCTTACCTGTAATCCTATCAAAGTAATGCACAAGTAAGATGCTTTTAGTGATAGATAATCTGGAAGAAGCAGTTGCATATATTGGCTTGCCAGACAAAGTGGAGAATATTCCTGGATTATTCTGCATTTCTAATCAGAAGCAAAACTTGCTAATATTTCCACCAATAGCTCATTTCCAAAGAGTTATGCTCACATAATAAAAAACAACTTGAAAATGATAACAATGTTATTATACTATTCTTGGCTGGAATTGTTTTGTTTCTGTTTAAGAGGATCATTAATTGCTGAAAGCTCATTACGTTTGACAGGATATAAGTGTACACCTAGTCCTAGTCAGTTCAGCAGGGCAAGATGTATAGTACAAAAATGGCAAAAACAAGCACACTGTTTTCTCTAGCAACATCTTCTGGAACTACAAGACTTGGGCTAAAAACTATAATGAGAAATAGAGAGAGAAAAATGCCAGTATTCTTTCTGATTATTAGACCAAACATTTTCCTCAGGGATATAAGAAAGCCAGAAGGCAATTACATGGCAAAACAACAAGGTCTTGTTTGGCCAGACTGAAAACAAGGAGAAGAAACAAAAGGAATAATTTATATTTTATCAGATGACAAGGGAGTTGGCTATCAAGTCATTGGCTCATGTTACTGATTTGTCTATTCCAGAAGTGGGAAATATCTGGCCCAGGAGCAAATGTAGCCTGAGAGCTGTCCATATCTCACTATGATTTTGACCTTTCTCTGAAATCATTCTCTCCAGAAGGTATCTGGGAATGTTTGATCCTCTAAAGAAGTTGATCTCTCCTACCAATATTTTCCAATAGACTTTGGAGAGCTACTGTTTGGAGAAAGTATTAACTATTTCTTTTGACATATTTTCTAACACATAAAAATATTGATAGAAGCTACCATAATGGTGTACTGTATATATACTGCTCAAAAATAAAGGGAACACTCAAATAACACATCCTAGATCTGAATGAATGCAATATTCTCATTGAATACTTTGTTCTGTACAAAGTTGAATGTACACAACAGCATGTAAAATTGATTGTCAATCAGTGTTGCTTCCTAAATGGACAGTTTGATTTCACAGAAGTTTGATTTACTTTGAGTTATATTTATGTTGTTTAAGTGTTCCCTTAATTTTTTTTGATCAGTGTATTCTTGCTGTCCTCAGAGTAGAGGAGAATATATAGATGTTACCTTATGTCAGGCCCCTACCTGCCGAGTTATAAAGTCTTTCAACTTCAACAAGATATAAAGTGTATAGTGCACAGTGAATAATTTGTATGGAACCACACAACCAGTTTAATCCACTACATAACAGGTGTGTCTTATAAAGAGTGGCAGGGATCAGTCTGTGCTGTTTTCGCCTTCTCTCCACTCTCCATATTTGAAGATCAGGAGAGGGTGTCTTCACTCATCTTCTGAGCTTTGTGTCTCATGTTTACTGTTTAGCCTCTATTGATCATCCTTACCTCCTTCCTCTGTGCCTACAAGCTGTCCCAATTCTGAAAGGCCCTGGCCTTACTGGGCCTGCTCCTCCCCATTTTCCTCCAAAACTAACAAAGCTGCCCTCTTGATCTCCATCGGCTCTAGTTCCAGCTCGTTTTCCTCCACAGATTCAGGCTCTAACAGGACATGACAAAACTAGTTACATGCTGTCAGTGGTGATCAGTGTAAGCAAATAATGATAAGATTGCTTGGACAGGCTGGTTAACTCACAGGATTCTTTGTCCCATAGAAAAATTTTTTATTAAAAATCAACATATATTTTTCATGCAATCTTATATCATTATAAATTATATTTATCTAAGATACCACATGTTTCTAATGATTTTTGTTGAAGTGACTAATAGTACTGACTTTCTGGAAATTGTTATTGGTCTTGTACAAAACACATTCTGGTTTGCATATTGATGTCAACTGTGCTACTGATTACTATGATCCAACAATGTATAAATTCAAACATTCAAATTTTCACATTTCTTCAAAGGCCAATGTTTCAGAATCATGAAATAGTTTGCAATCTTATACTATATGTGTATATCTATGTGGGTATATGGGTATGTATATTTGTATATTTAGAATCTAAACTATAGAACAGGGGTCCCCAAACTTTTTACGCAGGGGGCCAGTTCATTGTCCCTCAGACTGTTGGAGGGCCGGACTATAAAAAAACCCCTGTGGTTTTCTTAATGCCGCTCTGGGGCAGGAGGAGGAGGGTAAGTGGAGCAAGTCCTCAACTCCTTGCCGAGTTTTCTCTTTCTCTCTCTCTCTCACTCTCTTTCTTCCTCTCCTTTTCTCTCTTTCTTTCTCTCTCACTTTCTTTTGCTCTCTCTCTTTCTTTCTTTCTTTCTCTCTCACTCTCTATCTCTCCCTCTTCCTTCCTCTCTTCCTCTCTTTCTCTCTCTCTCTTTCTTTCTCTCTGTCCCTCTCTTGCTTTCTCTCTCTCTTGCTTTCTTTCTCTCTCACTCACTCACTCTCTTTCTATCTTTCCCTCTTCCTTTCTCTTTCTCTCTCCCTCTCTATCTCTCCCTTTCTTTCTCTCTCTTTCTCTCTCCCTGTCACTCTTTATCTCTCTTGTTTTCTCTCTCTCTTGCTTTCTTCCTCTCTCTTGTTCTCTCTCTCTTGCTATCCCTCTTTATTTCTCTCTCTTTCTCTCTCCCCCTTTCTTTTTCTCACTTTCTTTCTCTTCCTTTCTTCTCTGCGGAGGCCAGTGAAGGTTTTTCTTATTATGAATGTTGTGCACTGGGGGGGGGGGGGAGGCTCGGCACTGCCACATCCATGGTGGGCGGGAGAGTCCGCGGCTCCCTTTCCTTCTCCCACGGCCTATGTCTACTGCTGGCGCCTCCCACCAAGCCGGCAGCCGTTGAGCTGAGTGAGAGGAAAAGGCACAGTGACCACGGTGGCTCCTTGAGTGGAGGCACAGGCGGCGGCAATATGGAAAGGGAGCTGCGGCTGCCTCCGCCCCCACCCGCTGCAAATGTGTCAGTGCCGAGCCTCCCTGCCCTCCCCCAGGCGGACTGGCAGAGGGATGGAGAGCACATGCACATGCATGCGTGACCTTCAAGATAAGAAAAATCTTCACCGGCCTCCGCACTTTCAACGCTCAATGCCCGGCTCTGTTGTGCAGCCTTGGAAAAGGCTGTGCAGGGGTGTGTTTTTCGTGGTGAATGGATGGGAGATTCGGGAGCTTATTGTATATGTGTAAAATCTCATGCACTGCTGCAGGCCGGATAAATGGCATCAGCAGGCCGCATGCATCCCGCGGGCCATAGTTTGGGGACCGCTGCTATGTTTTACTAAGGACTGGAGAAAGAAAAATTTATCAGAATCACTGTGCCTCATCTTTCAAAAATACTGAAGGACTGGGGAACTACCAGAGGATTGGTAAAGAGCTGATGCGGTTCCCATCTTCAAGAGAAAAAAGTAAAAAAATGGACCCAGGAAACTATTGACCAATCAGCCTAACTTCAATACCCAGGGAATATACTGTAAAATATAATTTAAAAAAAACAGATCTGCAGAAATGAGGAAAATAATAAATAGAAGTCAGCATGGGTTTGTTAGAAACAGATAATACCAAATGAGTCTTATTTCATTCTTTGACATAGTGACTAAATTAGTAGACTAGCGAAAAACTGTGAACATAATATACTTAGAATTCAGCAAGGCATTCAACAATGTAGACCAAAACCTACTTCTTGATAAACTACAAAAAAGTGAGATAGATAATATCACCATCAGATGGATTTTTACCTGGCTGATAAACTGTATTCAACGTATAGTCCTTAATGGTACTATGTCTACATGGAGGGAAGTAAGCAGTGCAGTACCACAAGGTTATATCTTAGGCCCAGTACTCTTCAATATTTTCATAAATGACTTAAATAAGGGAATAGAAGAGGAACTTACCAAATATGCAGATGATATCAAGCTGGCAGGAATAGACAACACCCTAGATCAGTGATGATGAACCTATGGCACAGGTGCCACAGGTGGCACATGGAGCCATATCTTCTGGCATGGAGCTCAGCTCCAATGTGCATGTGTATGCTGGCCATCTGATTTTTGGCTTGCACAGAGTCTTCCAGAGCAGTGATTTTCAACCTTTTTTGAACCGCGGCACATTTTTTACATTTACAAAATCCTGGGGCACACCACCAACCAAAATGACACAAAACGACACTCTAAGACACTCTCCTCTCTTTTTCCATCCCTGTCTCCCCCCCTCTTGTGTGTGTGTGTATGTGTGTATACATACTTTTGAACCATTTCCAAAAACAGGTGAGGGCTGGGGGGTTTTCTCTCTTATTTTTTGGGTGCTTTTTATCATATGCTTTAAATCAAGAGTCACTTCTCTCTCTCTCTCTTGTTTCTCTCTCTTTCCTCTCATTCTCTGCCTCAATCCTTTTCTCATTTCTCTTTTCTCCTCCCCTTTTTGCTCTCTCTCCCTTCCTCTCCTTTTCTCTCTCTCTCTCTTTCTCTCTCTTTCTCTCTCTCAGCAAAAAGTTGTGAGACCAGAACCTGAGCTTCCTTCTTCGCGGCACACCTGACCATGTCTCGCGGCACACTAGTGTGCCACGGCACACTGGTTGAAAAACACTGTTCCAGAGAGCCTCCAAGGGGATGGGGAAGGCATTTTTCCCTCCCTCAGCTCTAGGGAAGCCTTTGGAGCCTGGGGAGGGTGAAACACGAGTCTACTGGGCCCACCAGAAGTTGGGAAACAGGCCATTTCCGGCCTCCAGAGGGCCTCCGGGGGAACAGGAAAAGCTGTTTTCACCCTTCCTGGGCATTGAATTATGGGTGTGGGCACTCGTACATGCATGATAGCATGCGCACATGCTCTTTTGGCACCTGAGAAAAAAAATGGTCACTATCACTTCCCTAGATGATAGGCTCAAGATCCAGATGGATCTTAACAGACTCGAATACTGGGCCCTAGCTAACAAAATGAAATTCAATATAAAGAAAAGTAAAGCCTTACACAGGCAACCTCCCTCCCCCAAAGTACAAAGAGTGAAACCAGGCTTAATAGCAGTAACTGTGAGAGGGATCATAGAGTCTTAGTCGACAACCAATTAAATATGACCCAGCAGTGTGCAGTGGCAGCCAAAAAATCCAATGCAATCTTAAATTGCATTAACAGAGGGATTCAGTCAAGATCATGTGTGGTATTATTACCATTCAAACTGCCCAAGGAGTTGCTGATACAGTGGTACATCTAGTTACAAACTTAACTCGTTCCGTGACCAGGTTCGTAAGTAGAAAAGTTCGTAAGAAGAGGCAATTTTCCCCATAGGAATCAATGTAAAAGCAAATAATGAGTGCAAACCAATTAGGAAAATTCAAAATTTTAAGGCTTTTTTAAAAAAAACCTGGTGACCAGAGAAAGCGGCTGGTGAGAGGTAATTTTGGAAGCGAGATCGGGCAGAGAACGTAGCAGCAGGGGAAGGGCATATTGAAGTGATATCAGGCAGAGAACGTAGCAGCAGAGCAGGGACATTTAGAATTGATATCAGGCAGAGAATGTAGCAACAGTGGAAGGACATTTTGAAGCGATATCAGGCAGAGAACGTAGCAGCAAGGGAAGAGCATATTGAATTAATATTGGGCAGAGAATGTAGCAACAGTGGAAGGACATTTTGAAGCGATATCAGGCAGAGAACGTAGCAGCAAGGGAAGAGCATATTGAATTAATATCAGGCAGAGAACGTAGCAGCAGGGAAAGAGCATATTGAAGTGATATCAGGCAGAGAACGTAGCAGCAGGGGAAGGGCATTTAGAACTGATATCAGGCAGAGAACGTAGCAGCAGGGGAAGGGCATTTTGAAGCAATATCAGGCAGAGAACATAGCAGCAGACGAGCTGCATTTTAGAAGTGAGTCTGAGGAGCTATCCGTAACCACCCGATCTTGCTTCAAAATCCCCCTCGCCTGCTCCTAGTGGGAATCTTAGGAGTCTCCTACTGGGAATCCACTGGGAATCCCTGCATTTTGTGCTTGCTGTCCATTTGAAGCGCCTGTCATTCTGCTGCAGGGATCTCTCCTTGCTTCTCCCCTGCTTGCCGGCACCGCTGGGATGCTCCGCCTCCAGACTTCCATTGCTGGCCAAAGCACCTGTCATTCTGCTGCAGGGAATCTGCTGCATTCCCAGCAGGGGGAAGCAAAGGGAGATCCCTGCAGCAGAATGACAGGTGCTTCGGCCAGCAACTGAAGTCCGAAGGTGGAGCCTTCCAGCAGCGCTGGCAAGCAGAGGGAAGCAAAGGGGGATCCTTGCAGAATGACAGGCACTTCGGACAGACAGCAAGCATGAAATGCAGGGATTCCCAGCGGGGGGAAGCAAAGGGAGATCCCTGCAGCAGAATGACAGGCACTTTGGCCGGCAATGGAAGTCTGGAGGTGGAGCATCCCAGTAGCGCCGCCTTGGGCTCATAAGTTGAAAATGGTTCATGAGAAGAGGCAAAAAAATCTTAAACACCGGGTTTGTATCGTAAAAAGTTTGTTAGTAGAGGCGTTCGTAAGTAGACGTATCACTGTACAGTTCTGCAGAGGAATTATTGAGTCTGTCATCTGCACCTTTATAACTGTCTGGTTCGGCTCTGTAACCAAATACTGTAAGTCTAAGACAGTCTTCAACAGATCAGAGATGGGTTCCTCCCAGTTTGGATTGGTTCGCCTGAACCAGTAGCAACCTGCTGGTGATATTGCAATGACATCACAGAATTGATTCTGTCAGTGCCAATCCATGGACACTGCCATCTATTTTTTGAAAAAAAAATGATTTTTTTTTTTTAAAACTTTTTTTGTGGAGGATTTCCCCCCCAGGTTTTTGGCACTACCGTGTATACATTACCATCTGGTTTTGGGCTTTTTATTTATTTATTTATTTATTTGGCACTGCACATGTACATGTGTGGGAAGTGTGTGCACACCCTCAAAGCGCTCCCTCAAAGCGCAGGAGGAAGCTAACCAACAGCAAGGTAATTTAGAACCGATCCCTGCAATGGATAATTAGAACTGCAGAAAAAACAGTTGTTATTAACCTGCCTTCCATTGAGGATCTTTCTACTACACAAGTCAAAAAGAGGACTGTGAAAATATTTACACACCCCTCACATTCTGGACATAAATTGTTTCAACTTCTGCCATCAAAACAATGCTATAAGGCACTGCAAACCAGAACAACTAGACACAAGGACAGTTTTTCCCCCTGAATGCCATCACTCTGCTTAACAACTAATTCCCACAACTTTGCCAAATAAATTACTAAGACTATATTACTATTCTTCTTCTCATTCTTCCAAGTACCTATCTCTTCCCACTTATGATTATAGCCATGTTGCTTGTATCTTTCAATTTATATTGTTCTAGTTGTTTCCTAGTGCGATTTGATAGTTTATACACTAAATATTGTATCTTTTTATTCTCGATGAATGTATTTTAGTCTCCTTATGTACACTGAGACAAATTTCTTGTGTGCCCAATCACATTTGCCAATAAAGAATTCTATTCTGTAAAGCCTTAGTAAGACCACATGTAGAATACTGCATCCAGTTTTGGTCACCACACTATAAAAAAGATGTTGAGGTTCTAGAAAGAGTGCAGAGAAGAGCAACAGATGCATTAGGAGACTGGAATCTAAAACATATGAAAAATGATTACCGGTTTTGTGAAGAGAAGGACCAGGGGAGACATGATAACAGTGTACCAATATTTGAGGGGCTGTTCAAAGCACCTGAAGGCCAGACAAGGAACAATGGATGAAAACTGATCAAGAAGAGGTTCAACTTAAAAATAAGGAGAAATTTTCTGACTCTGAAAACAATCAACCAATGGAACAGCTTGTCTTCAGAAGTTGTAGGAGCTTCATCACTGGAAGCTTTCAAGAAGAGACTGGATTGCCATATGTCAGAAATGGTGTAGGGTCTCCTGCTTGGGCAGAGGATTAGACTAGATGACCCACAAGGTCCCTCCCAACTCTGTTATTCTGTATTTGTTCTGAATGATACTGAATAATCCATCCATTCTAAAGCTCAGTCTGAAAGCAAAATATCAGCAGCTTAATGCTTTGATTTAAATGCATACGAGTAGGGCAATCTTAGAATGTACACTTTTCGGAAAGTATATAATTATACCAAAGCTGAATACATTATGTGTTTTCTTAGCTTTATCCTCCACAGGAGCACACAGTTCAGACAAAAGGGGCAAGAATGACCAGAGAATAAAAGCACACAGCTTCAGGTAATTTTCCTAAATTCACTACTAATGGCACATTTAGAATATATGCTAAAATCATAAGAGCAACATCTGTCAGATAGTAGAATGGCAAAAATACATTTTAGCTTGGTCTGAATTGCTTTTATAGGTTCATAAAAGCAAATGCTTTGTAGGTTACCCTTTTTTCTGGAAAACATATGTGTGTGTGCCATGTGTCTGCATCCATATGCACAAAAATTTCCCATATAAACATCCAAACGTACATACATACATACATATCAGAAGAGAACGTAAGCAGGAATGTAACTCAATTGCAGTTATTATCTCATTATGTCAGTAACCTTAGATGTAGTTCTCATTCAACAACATGGTTAATTTGTGTTGATAAATTGTGTACATATTAAATTGCAGAAAGACTATGATTTACTATTTACTATCTATGTCTATGGAAATAGAACTGGGCATTAAGGGAGCTGATGTAGTATATTTAAGGTGGAAACTAGGATTGGAGATACCAAGGCTCTAGTACCACCTTAGCCACAAAATCCTTCTCGGTTCTAGACTGGGAAGTCAGAAAACATCTATCAGCTAACTTGCACTGGATCAGCATAGTAGATCATGGCCCATGTCCTTCAATGAAGAGTCATTCATCATGTAGCAAATTGGTTTTAGTTGGCAATAATAATAATGGCCGGATTTCAATTAGCAATTAATTATTCAAACTTTCTGACTGCCTGAAATTTTAAGTGGGATATTCTCCATTCCTTATCCAGAGTTAAAACAATATAAATCATAATTACTAATGATAATTAAACAATTCTTAAATGTTTCCCAATATAAAGTCAGAATCTTTCAGTGAGCCATCTTAAAAACATTTTGGAACAAGCAGGTGTTGTTTAGGAAAGTTGATAACTTTCCTAAATTTTAAAGGGATGTGGAGGTTCTTTGTTCATTCTGTAATGTTCTATGAAAAGAAAAGGTATCTCTCAATAATTTGGAATAATGCTTCTGCATGTGTCTACATGCCTGCTTTAACAATATGAGAGAAAGAAACTAAAACAAATCTGGAACAGATTTTTAAAAAAAGATAAATGATGCAATCCAACAAGATAACAAATTAATGTATGGAGTAACTTCCATTATTCCCAATTCAGATTTATAAATTACATACTTTAAGTGTCTCTGTCACATAATATATTAAAAATACTAGAAATAATTATTAGAATATGCTTAAATAATAACATCAATAACAATGTAACTACTAGATTAGGCAAACAATATCACTATATCAAGGGATTAAAATATTTGGTATCAGCAATCAATATGAGGTCGCTAAAACAAATAAAACATCAAGGTCTTGCTAAAAAGCCATTTTGTTAATGTTTTCTTGGGAAAAGATTAAATACAAGATCATTCTGCACATGTGAATGCATTCTGAGTTGTTGTATTCAGACACATTTTCAATCAATACTTTGTACCACCAGAAATAACAGCTTTCAAATAAAACTAAGAGCCTTTGTATTCTTGTTTTCTGAGTATTTTTCCCTGGTCCCTTGCAGAGGTTTTCCAGCTCAGAATATTATTAAATCTTCTTGAATAAGCTGCATGTTGGAGATAAATCCAAAAATTTTAAATAAGATTCAAGTCTGAGGATTGTGAAGGCCACTCAAAACCTTTATCACTCTTTCCTGTAATCTTTATGGTTGACTTAGAATTGTTTTCCAGATCATTGTCTTACTGAAAAACTCTTTCAATTTTTTTTTACCAACTGCAGGACATTAACTTCTAGTCTATAATGACATTTAGTTGAATGAATTATCCTGTCCACTCATATGATATTTCCTCCACCACTAGTGTCATATAACCTCTATTCATGAAAGAACCATCCCTCTGCTTAACAATTCTCAAGGTATTATTTTCTTCAAATGCTTCACTTTTTTTCTTCAAATATAACTTTTGGGGTTCTAATTAAACAGTTCCATTTTGTTTCATTAGTCCAAAACTCTTTATTCAAAAATACTTCAGGCTCATCAGGATTTTCTTTTGTATGCTTAGACAACAATTGTGAAGATGTACAGTAACAGTTTTATTTTGATAACAACTGGAGAATCCAGAAATAGAAAATCCTGGGACAATATTTTATAAATTTTGCTGAATAAATCCACATTGGCACAGGGGAAGCGAAACTAGCTCTGAGCTTCTTGCTCAAAAGTATGCACAGTTCATTTCCTCCTTTCCCCACAGGATAATCACAATCCAGTATGTCCACCAATCACTTCTGTTCATTTTGTTATAGGAATCAGGCATCTACACTGGAATATCTGCTTGGGGTATCCTTGGGTGGGGGGAAACAATGTCTCACAGGAACCGACAATGCTTGGATGCCATTCCCCCAACTCTTGTATTCCAATACAACCCTTCTCCATTCTTTATCAAGCTGTGAGCAAAATGGAATATTCTACTCTAAATCCCCTTTGGGAGGCCCTTTTCCAATCTCCTTGCCTTTTTTGGCTTTCCAAAGCTTTATTTAGCACCCCCCTTGTCTGGGATCATGTGCTTCAGGATCAGGACCCTGTGTAGAGTGTAGCAATGGTGGGTTGCTATAGGTGCAGTAGGTGACTCCACACCAGTAGTGGCTGCCAGATTGCACAATTTGCACGCAACTGCTCTGGTACCGGTCCTTTGGGCACTGCCATCTTTTTTCTTGAATTTTTGGTCTTTTTTGCTTCCTGCGCATGGACAGAAGCAAAGTCTTGTGAGGCGATGCTCGCCCACATCAGATTTTGGTGCTGCACCTGTGGAGGTAGCAAAATTGTGCCTGTGTTTCAGTGAGGTTTGGATATGCACAAGGAGTATATGTATTTAACACTTTATGTAAGCCACAGAATGATGTAGAAATGTTAAAGAGTCCATCACAACAAGATCTTCCAGTTCCGGTGTGAGCAGCAAGAGGATGGAGGAGCTGCTGCTCCTCTGAGACTATGGCAAAAAACATCAAGAAAATGAATCAACCCAGGCCAGGCATTGTCTGACCTTTGAATCCTCTGTTCTGGGGACTCAGAACCAAATGCTGCTGTGCCATTTTTTGGGGTGCCTGGGAAAACAGCACCGGGAAATCAGCTGGGGCAATCAGCTGGGGCGCAAAAGATGGCGGCCATTCCCGGATGCCCGAGGCGGAGAGAGCTGAGGCAGAGAGAACTGAGAGAACTGAGTGGGATCGAACTGAGCCTCTTAGCATGGCACCAGCAAGTGAGAGTGACTGGTGCTGAGGTGGCAGAGACGAAGGGTTGATGGAGCGGAGGCCAGGGCCAGAGCCGGGGCGAGCCTGCCTGCTGAGTGGAGCCAAAGACGCTGAGGACACCGAAGATGCAGGCCAGTAGGAGCGGTCTGCTGTTGGCATCGAAGGGTGACTGAAGGGGCATGAGGAGCCAGGGATGCTGGCTGGTGAAAGTGGCCAATACCGGTGCCTATGGGCGAGAAACAGCAGCCTAATCCCCTACACAGCACCAGTAGGTGAGAGCAACTGGTGCCAAGGGGATGAAGGAGGCAGGCAGCCAGAGGGTGCAGGAAGGAGGCCGAGGCTAGCTGGGGCCACTGAGTGGAGTTGAGGGTGTTGGCCGGTACTAGACTGAGAGAACAGAGTGATCAGAGTGGCCTTTGTTGGGGAGAAAGTGAACAACGGAATGGAACTGCCTAGGATTACCAAAGGCCAATTAGGGGGTTTTAACTAGTATTAAGAACTTTGCTTTGTCATCTCCTCCCCTCCCTTCCATCTTCCCTATTGGAGATCATCACTGAAGAAACTGTGCCCCTAGTGGAAGATCTTATAACACAGCAGACTCAAAGAAAGACTTATGGAAGACATTATTTATTAACCTGATCTGGATTGATTGATTGATGAATTTGAATTAGTGATGTATAGAACTGATTTTTAGATTAATTGATAATTAATTATATTAACTGTCTCAGTTTAATTGATAATTAGCTGGTTAACCATTTTAATTTTTATAATCTTTAGTTTTTATTAATGTTTTATTGTTCCTTTTTAAACTAATTTATTGTGGGGTAATTTTAGAGATGGATGTTTGGGATTGGATGGAGGGTATGTATGAGATGAATGGGTCTCATGTTATGAATGTTATGAATGATTGGGTCAGCCTGCCTGGTGATGTAGAGGCGGGAGGGATGGGAGAGCCTATCTCTAGGGTGGAAGAGGGCCACACACACGGGGGGGGGGAGAATAAAAAATGAATGAAGAGAGGACAGGTAGACAGACAGGTTTTCTTGCATGCTTTTCCTAATTTTCACTGACCTGCACTAAATGGGAGTGTAATAGAGAAAGATGGCGAAGTTCAGCTGAGTTATCAAGCACTTTAATTTCATCCCCCAGTACTTCTAGTAGTCCAGAAAAGTGACATCGCACCCTAACTATACCTGTGAAAAAATCCCAGGGAGTTGAAGCAATTGGTAGAGAGTGCAGGGAAGGAAGGTGGGGGGAGCGAGTGGATAGGCGATTTTGTGTCTGCTACCCAAAGCAAAGCACCAGCCTTCACTAGCCGGGGCGTGTTAGCAGGAGGCGCGCCCTCTCTCTTGCTCATTCTATTTAATTCAGCTCTTCCCCCCGTGGTTGTGACTTTCTCTTCCATCAAAAGCCCGATCAGCAATGCCAGTCTTTTGGTGGAGGTGGGGGGTGAGTCTTCAGAGAGGGGTGGCATACAAATCTAATAAACTATAACTAACTATTCCTCCCAAGACCAGTGGACTTGTAGAGCTGTCATCCAACAGGGGCTCCCCTCTAGGTTAGGGTGGGAGTGGAACCCGGAGTCTCCAAGTGCTCAAAAGAGAGATTCTCCGGTTGGGTGGGGAAGCACCCCGACAGTCGATTCACTCCAGTCCCTCTTAATTCCCCCCTCTGTCTGCCCCCTCTCCTTTTATTCTAAAGAAAGAAAGAAAGACAGAAAAGGCTTGAATACCCAAATTGCACTTTTGTGCGTCTGAGCATCCTGATTTCACTTTTATTCCGCGGTTCTGGATTCTTTTCATTGCTTCTTTTATAAAAGAATCTCAAAGCAGGGTTTCAGAGAGACCACAAGGTCAGTGCTGGGAAAAGGCGTCCGATGCTTTGGTCGGTTCTTGGAAGATGTGGCCCCCAACCCAATCCCCCCCCCCCACGCATTAGCACAGGGTGGGAAGACAAAGAATGGGCTGACCTTGCGCTCTCTCTTGGGACCTGCGTCCTTAACCGGGGATCTCCTCATCTCCCACCCGGTTAAGGTATGTGTGACTGAAACCTGGCTGGGCCTGGAGGGGGGAGTTCCTCTCTCCAAAATTTGTCCAGCCAGGTTTCAAGTATGGCATCAGCCGCGACCCCAGGGAAGGGGGGGAGGAGTGGCTATTATAGCCAAGGAGACTTTTCGCCTGCGCAGACTCGTTGCTCCCAAGATTGCAGGTTGTGAGTCCCTCTTGGTGAAGTTGGACTTAGGGGTTCAGGTGGGCTTGTTGCTCATGTACCTGCCTCCCAGCTGCGTGTCAACAGCACTGCCTGTGCTGCTCGAGGAGGTGGCTGGGTTGGCGGTAGAGTCCCCTGGACTTATTGTCCTGGGGGACTTCAACCTGCTGTCACTTGGTGCCTCCTCTGGGTTAGCGTAGGAGTTCATGGCCACCATGACAGCCATGGACCTGACTCAAGTAGTTTTAAGGTTTGACTCACGAGGGAAGTTTCAACACAGCTTGTAGCTGCTGAGCCATCACACCACACCACACCCACCTACCAGCATTTATAGAGGGACAGAAGCACCAGCCTGAAGATGACGAGTGGGACCTCATCGAAATGTCGCCAGAAATTTCTAAGGCAAACACTGCAAGACCTGAGCTGCCTTCCTTCTATAAATACTGGTGGCTGGGTGTGGTTTGATGGCTCAGCAATTGCCTGCTGTGTAGAAACTTCCTGGTGAGTCAGTGGAGTAACAATTGGGGTCGTTGATGTAGCTGAGGTATGCTGATTAGTTAATGGTTGTAGATTAGGCGTGATATCCTGAGTAGTTGGAACTTGCAGGCTACTTGATTGTTTTACAATGTGTGTTCTGAGTCTGGTTTCTATGGCTGGGATACGTTTGAGGGCTGGTTTACAGATGTCTGGTAAGCGGGAGGTATCATCCCGCTTGTTCATATTTGGGAAAGAAAAACTGGACAGCTTTCTCACACATCTCAACAGCCTACACCCCAAAATACAATTCACCATGGAAATAGAAACCAATAACAAACTTCCCTTCCTGGATGTCCTAATCTACAAAAAACCCGATGGCTCCCTAGGACATACCGTCTACCAGAAGAAGACACACACCAACCGCTACTTGAACGCAAAATTCCACCACCACCCCGCACAGATCAATTCCGTAGCCAAGACCCTCATTTCCAGAACCAAACGCCTAGCCGACAAAGACCACCTGGAACCTGAATTACACAGTCTCACAAATGTATTAATTTCCAATGGATTCCAAAGAGAGGCAATCAACAACTTAATCCAAAAAGAGACACCCCCCAAGAACCAAGACACAGAACAGGACAATGGCATCGCCCTCCTCCCTTACATCAAAGGCACCACAGATTTGTATGCCGCCCCGAGTCTTTGGAGAGGGGCGGCATACAAATCCAAATAATAAATAAAATAAATAAATAAATAAAATCAGTAAAATTCTCCGCAAACACAACATCAAGACAGTCTTTGGTACAGATTAAAAAATAGCCAACATCCTAAGAAACCCGAAAGACAAAATCCAGCAAGAAAATCAGGGAGTTCATCAAATACCATGTAAAATTTGCCCAGCCACATATATTGGACAAACTAACAGGAGAGTAAATGCACGTGTTGCAGAACATAAGAATGCATTAAAGAAAAAAGAAAAAACCTCCTCCCTTTTCCAACACTTCAAAACCACAGGACATGAAATTGATTTTGACAGTACCAAATTAATTTCCAAAACAGAACACTACAGCAAAAGAATAATCATGGAAGCCATCGAGATAGAAAAACATCCCCAAAATATGAACAAGCGGGATGATACCTCCCGCCTACCAGACATCTGGAAACCAGCCCTGAAACGTATCCCAGTCATAGAAACCAGACTCAGAACACACATTGCAAAACAATCAAGTAGCCTGCAAGCTTCAACTACTCAGGATATCACACCTAATCTACAACCATTAACTAATCAGCATACCTCAGCTACATCAACGACCCCAGGCATTACCCCACTGACTCACCAGGAAGTTTCTACACAGCAGGCAATTGCTGAGCCATCAAACCACACCCAGCCACCAATATTTATAGAAGGAAGGCAGCTCAGGTCTCGCAGTGTTCGCCCTAGAAGAAGGACAGAAACACCAGCCTGAAGATGACGAGTGAGACCTCGTCGAAACGTCGCCAGAAATTTCCAAATCCTACACGGGAAGAAACCCGAATATACCAAGACCATCATATATATGTGTGTGTGTGTGTGTGTGTGTGTGTGTGTGTGTTGTGGTTAGCTCTGGCCCAGCTCCTGCCCCAAGGACTGTGAATGTGGGGGAGACATCCACATGCTGCAGGCCTGTTTTGCTCCCCTTGGAATCTGATGATGAAGGCTCCTCTGACCAAGAAGACATGAGTGACAGGGAGGAGGAGAGTGTGGCAGACAGCTCAGAAGGAGATAAATTATCTAGCTCCTCCTTGGATTCAGAACAAGAGTTAATGATACAGCCACGCATGTGGAGAGTGATGCATAGGCAACAACAACTGAGAGATTATTATCAACGAAAATGAGGCCACCTTTAGTTGGGTGTGGCTGTGGTAATTAGTGAGGCTGCTATCAATAGCAGCCTGTGGGTTTGGCCATTGTGGAGGATTATCTGATCGTTGTGTTTCATGACTGCTTTACTTTGACTTTTTGTGTGCTGCTTTTTCCCTGCTTTGACACTAAACCAGAGCCAAGTGTGTTTCACTTTGTGAAAGAAGGATGTTGAATTGCCTCACAGCTGCAAGCTAAGTATCACAGGACTGATAAGGGACTTGTATAAATTTCCAGTTTGTTTGGAGACGAGTGCTCTTTGCTATAACAAAAGAGGGCTTAGTTTAAGTGAATTTTCATTATAAAGAACATTGTTTTGAATTTTCAAACGTGTGTGTGTGTCTGAAATTTGTACCTATGAATTTTTGGGAGGATTCTACCAGAGAGCCCAACAGAACACACACACACACACACATATATATATAAACATAGTAAAATACATGATGAAGGTTATAGAGGAGATACTCATAGTAAAATATATCTATGAAAAAATAGAAAAGAAGATATAGTAATAGAACATATCAATGAAAGAATAGAAGAAGAGATATAGGAATAGAAGAAAAGTATAGGAGATATAGGAGAGCTATACCTAAGCTTATTTCACAATTAAAACTGCTAGGTCTTTTTCTAAGGCAAATAAGAGTTCTCAAAGTATATCTTTCAGGAGAAAAGACTTAAATCTCTTATCCGATTCTAGTTAACCCTGAGCCATGAAACTTTGATGGGTGATTTTGAGACATTCTAACTCACAGAGTTCTTATGGGGAGAAGCAGAAGGAGGAAACATTGTGCATGCTATTTTGAGCACCTCAATGAAATGCAGATTGTAAATTGCAATAGAAGGAGTCCCAGACAGTTTATTCTTACCGCTCTATGCTTCAAGACCTTTTATATATCAAATTATAACTGAATAATTTGGGGGGAATTAAAACTATAGTCTTTAGCATTTTAATATGTAATCGTTATTTGTTTCCTGTTAATACAAACTATACCATAAAAAATGAAACTAAAAGTGGGTCATAATTACTGTAATATCTTTGCTTCTCCAGTGCCTTATATAGATCAACATTCATGAGGATATTTTATATTCTTCTCAGGCACATACTACACATGACATAAATCAAATATATTACTATATACATTTTTTTTCCTTTTCAACTTTTCTTTTAAGTGCAATGTTCACCCAGACCAGTCTTCAACAGAACACAGGAAAGAATGGGAAAAATCATTTCTTATCATTTTTGATTCTCTGTTTCCAGATCACTTTCTTCCCTTGTGGCTTTCGTTCTCAAGTGAGAAAAAGACAAGGAGGCTTTGTTGTTAAGTTGCACACAGAAAGTGTCTCTCCCCCCCCCCCCCCACACACACACTTCAGCTCTTTTTTTAAAAATCTTTCTCATAGCTAGCTAGATTTTCTTCTCTGGAAAATGTTTTCTGGGGGTAAAATTGTGGGTGTAAAACAGCTGAAACGTGAGCATTTAATGTAATAATTTTTATCGTTTAAGCTTGCTTTTTGTAAGAGAATTAGGCATTATTATGTTCACAACATCCAAAGCTTACTAAGTAGGGGAAAGGATTCAAACAAATACACACATTTCAGAAAAAATATTCATAATTTTCAGTTTCTCAGAAAGTGAAGGAAAAAAATAACAAAACAAATACTAGAGAAGAGCAAGTTCTAAGCAGCAAAAAGAGCAAAGTATCAGTTGGGACTATATCTAAAAATTAATTTTAATGAGGAAATACGAAATATTACTTAATAACAACTCGCATTCAATGCATTGTTAAGTAATTTTTAAAATACATTTTTTTTAAAAGTGAGCCTTAGCTGCTCAAAGTGATGTTGCTGTGATGTTGCTATAAGTAAAAAAGAAAAAGAAAATAATACATATACTGTAGAAGAAATCAGTTGCAGTTGCCAGAAATGTTGTAGTTAAATTTGGCAACCTAAATATACTTTCTGTTATGATAATTTTTTTATTATTCATTCATAGTTAACAAATAGCTGAGAATTAAAATATGTTATAAGTTGTTGACAACTGAACCCATTAGTTTATTGTTGCTCATGGTTTGACTCTGACTTCCTGTATTAATTTACTAACATGCAAACATTGTTTAGTTACAAAACATAATTCTTTCTTTCTTTCTACGATTGCGAAATAAGGTGACTCAGTAAATAGGTTATCTATTTATTGAAGAGAAGTAAAAGTCAGTCCAAACTGACCAAAGCAAAGAAGTAAATTAGATTAAATCATTATTACAAATGATATTTAAATAATGATTTGGAGTAAGATAGATAAATGCATTATTCTGGCAATATACTTAATTTGATGTTTCTTTCTGGGTAACAACTGCATAGTTGAACAATAAAGCTCACCATAATATGTCTGTGCTCTGACTCATCTCATTTCTAATAATCAGTTTTTTCAGATCTTTGTAGAGAGAAAGTAAAATACATAGGGATATAATCCAAACAAATTTCCCTTTTCATCTAAAGAATTTGCTCATCTAAGTTGATGAATCTGATTTGTTTTCAGATATTTTCCCAAGGATAAATATTTTTCTGTTCAATTGCTATGTGATTCATAGTTTAAACTAACTGCATGAAAATTCATATATTTCCGGACTTCCGGTTGTGATGTCACACTGTAGCTGGGCAATTCCCAATCCTCCGGGATTGTTTTCGGCGTTTTGAGAGTTTCGATCACCATATCGGGCGACTGCGGACCCGTAGAGCCTGCAGTTTTAAAGAGGAACTTCCAGCGCACCAGGGAGTGGCTGGCAGGCCCCTCAGAAAGTGGGGGAACCCCTCCTGATCATCTCCCAAAGAGATCTCTCTTCAGGCAAATCCGAAAGCATGGCATTCCTGATTCATTAGAGGAAGCCGCAGTAGCGCCGAGTATTTGTTTGGGCTAGATTTGAAAGACTACGAGCTGGTGCTTTGGATTTTGAAAGTTTATGAAAGTAACCCCTTTGTGGAATTAATTTATTTTTTGTTCCTGCAATATCAACGGATTGGTAAGCGCCGACTACGAATTTTTCTTTTTCTTTTTCTGGCTGAAGAAGATGGTGGCAATGATGCAGCACTAAATAGTTGGATAGGCATAAATAGCCAGATATTTTCTTTTTGCCGGATTCCGACGCAAAAATCTCTAGCCATCAGATCACTGACATACATTGACCACAAAGGGAGAAAGATATTAGAATGTGTTGAAGGTAAGAGAAAGAAATTACTGTTAGATTACTGTCATCGTTTGAAATTTTGATTGAATGAATGAATCAGGCCCATTGACTTTATAACAACTTTATAACAACCGGGATTCTCCACTGATCCCCTCCTTTTTACCTTTTTTCTGCATATCCCTTTTTTAAAATTTGGATTTACTATGTTCCTGTCTTTTTTTTTTTTGACTTACTACGTTCCTGTCTTTTTATTCTTCTGCTTCAACTATTGCCTTAACTATTTCGTAGACGTATGTAATTTACTTACCAGATTTTCAGACCACACTCAGATGACGCTTTTCACTTTTCACATCAATTGGATTAGTTATTGGATACTTAGACATTGAACATCTGGAACATCTCATCATTTGGATTAATTGGATTATCTTAACAACAAGGACTGACTATTTCTCCAGACTAACTAACTAACTGTTCAACTATTTGGAACATACTTTGATTTCATTGAACATAATGGCTGACTACTAGGAGTACTTTACTTAATGAACTAAAGAACTATTGAATTAATACTCCACATATTGGATATATGGGATATCTTGGATGATTCTGAGATTACTTAAAACTATACATACAACATCTTCACTTATAAGACCCATTCCAACTTACTACAAGCAACTTACTACAAGCAAATAATAGAATTTGATAAGTACTTAAAAAGAAATTACTGTTATTACTATTATATTTTACTGCTGTTGTTACTTTTCTACTTTTCTACTTAGAAAATTACTTAATACTTAAATTTAAATATATATTGAATTTATAATACATATAGGTTAACTTAGATTAATGTGTGTTATTTATTAGTATTGCTTACTAGACTCCCTGCAAAGTAAATTTTGAACCTGTATTTCTTTTTATTTTCCTTGCTACTAGTTGTAATCTTCTATTTATAGAATTTATAGAATAGTTATAGAATTTATAGAATTAATAGAATTACCATCCCAAAGATATATGAACAACAGATGCTTTGATACTTTGATATCTCTTACTCAATATTACTGAGAATATTGTTAATCTAGTTACAACTATCAACTCAAAACTATAATTTACCTTAATATTATACCTTTGAATTACGAGGGGAGGAAATAAGTAATTGTATAAACATATA
The DNA here is from genome assembly GCF_031021105.1 of Erythrolamprus reginae. Lineage (NCBI taxonomy): Eukaryota > Metazoa > Chordata > Lepidosauria > Squamata > Dipsadidae > Erythrolamprus > Erythrolamprus reginae. The sequence goes on along the minus strand of NC_091955.1, from coordinate 32,956,675 downwards.
TATAATATATAATAGATTTATATATATATATATATATATATATATATATATATATATATATATATATATATATATATATATATGTAGATTGTTCTGAGTTCGCGTTTTGCCCTGTATAATATTACACAGGGCAAAACCCGAACTCAGAACAATCTACATACATATACCCGTGAAAATTTACGAAAACACACACACACACACATATATATATATATATATATATATATATATATATATATATATATCAATATATTATAGATTTGTAAAATTTAGTAAATACTGTAAGATATAGTTCAGTTGCTCTCTAGAACTCATTGATATACTTTTCACTATAATTCTTACTATTGATGGAATTTTTTACATGTTATTAACTATTACCATTGAATGAATTGCTTACTTATTGATATTTAGTTTCCTCATACATTTACTATATATTTATATGTTGAATTATACAGAATATTTTAGAACTTTTGATTTTTCCTCTTGTACTAATATAGTCTTATTGATACTCTCATACTCGCAATATCTATTATCTTTCCTCATAATACATACTCTCTTCTCAAACTACTAATAACTATTACTAACCATCTTTATAAATTCCCCCTACAACTAAATTTTTTTTTTTAACCGTACGATCACATTAGACCTCATTTCAAACAAATTAAAGATGTCTTCTTTGTCTCAATCTTCTATAACAAAATCCTGGAATAAGAACACTGTACAACTATCAACTCCCATTTCCCAGTGCACTACAGAAATGGCACTAGTACAAAAACCACCTGCGACGCAACCTCCACAATCAACACTGACTATTACTTTAAATTCACTATTCGAGATGATGATTAAGATGCAAGAGTCGATAGACCGCAATTACGATGTCTTAAATGGAAATATGGGAGCAATGAAGGAGGACATAAAAAAATAGAAGACCATGTAGGACACCTTGATGAACGTATGGAAAAACATGATGGAAGAATGGAAGACGTCCAAGGGATCCTAACACAAAACGTCTAAAGAATAAAAAACATAGAAGAGACTAGCGACAGGATGGACACACGGTTACAATTCAATGAAGCAAGAACTTAGTTCAGATGACAATCTATTCGATAAGGACCCCCAATTAAAACAACTGGAAGATGAATACACAAGAAGAGGACCAACTACCTGAGCAAAAGCAGAAGCTCAAAGAGAGAAAGGGAAGGAAACTGTACCCTAATTTACCATAAAACCAGATTGTACTATTTTCTATTAACATTAATGGCTTAAATTCGCAAAAAAAAAAAAAAAGAACTAAAATTTTCCACAAATTAAATAACTATAATTATGATATAGTATGTTTCCAAGAAACACGTATTTTAAAAGATGAGGTGAGTTTACTATACTCCCCTACCATTGGAGAACTATTTACTGCATCGGTTTCTGACAAAAAAAGAGGCATAGCTATATATGTAAAAAAAAACCTTTTTCCAAAATTTATCTATGCTGATCAAAACGGACAAATACTTATAGTACAACTAAACTTAGGATACAAGAAAATTAATATCATAGGAATATATGCGCCCTCCATCAATCAATCCACTTTCTTCACAAAATCTCCATAAATTTTTTTTAGAATTGGACATAACAAATTTTATTATAATTGGAGACTTCAATGCTATCTCAAACAGAATTAAGGATTATAAAGGCACTTCCAAATACAAACCAAAGAAGATACTCCCATTTACATTTGACTCATTAACCTACAAATTTGCACTAAAAGATATTTGGATATATTATTACCCCGATGTTAAACAATATACCTTTTTTTCTCCACCACATAAATCTTTCTCACATATCGATATGGCTTGGTCCAACATAGAAATTTTAAATGAAATTATGGACATACAAATACAGAACACTACCTGGGCAGACCATAACCCTTTACTAATGACTTTCAGAAATCTAAATAACAACCAATCACAAAGATGGTCCATGCACTCAATCATTAAACAACAACAATTCTAAGAAAAAATACATGATCTAACTACTTTCTTTGAATGCAATTGTAATGGTGAAACCTCACAACAAGTTGTGTGGGACACTACCAAAACCTTTATTCGTGGAATATATATATCTTACTCATCAAATAAAATAAAAGAAAAACAAGAGAACTTACAAAAGCTAAATATATCTTTAGAACACACTGAAAAGGCTTTACAAATGGACCCTCAAAATACCTCAATACTGGCAGAAATAAAAACCATTAAACGTCAAATGAACTTAATTACACAACAGCAACTTTTCCACAAATTAAAAATGGCAAAACAACAGTACTTTGAATCCGCCAAGAAACCGGGTAGATGGTTAGCTTCTAAAATAGCTCATCAAAAATTAGATAAGGACATAGAAACATTATACGATAACTTTGGACACTTGAAATCTACTAATACTGAAAAAAGACAAATAATACATGACTTCTATCAACAACTGTACAATACTGTAGGAACAGATAATAAAACAATACTAAACTACTTACAACAAAATGAAAAAATATCAATAAAAGATGAACAAAGACTTATGCTAAATGATGTAATCACCACTACAGAACTTCAAACTGCTATCGCAAAACAAAAAAACCCATAAAACTCCTGGCCCTGATGGAATTCCCGCCGAATTCTATAAACAACACATATATTCCAACCTATGATGTTACACAATTATAATGCCTTGTTACATGCTAAATTACCTAAATCGTGGTCTGAAGCATATATAACATTAATAGAAACATAGAAGTCTGACGGCAGAAAAAGACCTCATGGTCCATCTAGTCTGCCCTTATACTATTTTCTGTATTTTATCTTAGGATGGATATATGTTTATCCCAGGCATGTTTAAATTCAGTTACTGTGGATTTATCTACCACGTCTGCTGGAAGTTTGTTCCAAGGATCTACTACTCTTTCAGTAAAATAATATTTTCTCATGTTGCTTTTGATCTTTCCCCCAACTAACTTCAGATTGTGTCCCCTTGTTCTTGTGTTTACTTTCCTATTAAAAACACTTCCCTCCTGGACCTTATTTAACCCTTTAATATATTTAAATGTTTCGATCATGTCCCCCCTTTTCCTTCTGTCCTCCAGACTATACAGATTGAGTTCATTAAGTCTTTCCTGATACGTTTTATGCTTAAGACCTTCCACCATTCTTGTAGCCCGTCTTTGGACCCGTTCAATTTTGTCAATATCTTTTTGTAGGTGAGGTCTCCAGAACTGAACACAGTATTCCAAATGTGGTCTCACCAGCATTCTATATAGTGGGATCATAATCTCCTTCTTCCTGCTTGTTATACCTCTAGCTATGCAGCCAAGCATCCTACTTGCTTTCCCTACCGCCTGACTGCACTGTTCACCCATTTTGAGACTGTCAGAAATCACTACCCCTAAATCCTTTTCTTTTGAAGTATTTGCCAACACAGAACTGCCAATACAATACTCAGATTGAGGATTCCTTTTCCCCAAGTGCATTATTTTACATTTGGAAACATTAAACTGCAGTTTCCATTGCTTAGACCATTTATCTAGTAAAGCTAAATCATTTACCATATTACAGACGCCTCCAGGAATATCAACCCTATTGCACACTTTAGAGTCATCGGCAAATAGGCAAACCTTCCCTACCAAACCTTCCCCTATGTCACTCACAAATATATTAAAAAGAATAGGACCCAGAACAGACCCCTGTGGCACACCGCTTGTCACCTGACTCTGCTCAGAATACTCGCCATTAACAATAACTCTCTGATGTCTACGCTTCAGCCAGCTGCAAATCCATTGAACTATCCAGGGATTAAGTCCAATCTTCACTAATTTATCTATCAGCTTTTTATGTGGAACCGTATCAAAGGCTCTGCTGAAGTCCAGGTAGGCAATATCCACGGCACCACCTTCATCCAACACCTTTGTGACATAGTCAAAGAAATCAATGAGATTAGTCTGACATGATTTGCCTTCAGTAAAGCCATGCTGATTTGGGTCCAATAAGTTATTGTTTTTTAGGTGCTGATTTATCCTCTTTTTGAGTAGAGTCTCCATCATTTTAACTACAACTGATGTCAAGCTAACTGGCCTGTAGTTACCAGCTTCTTCTCTACTGCCCTTCTTGTGAATAGGCACAACACTGGCCATTCTCCAATCCTCAGGAACTTCTCCTGTTAACAAGGATTGGTTAAACAAATCAGTCAGGGGGGTAGCAATGACAGATCTGAGTTCTTTAAGAACTCTGGGGTGGATGCCATCTGGACCCATTGCCTTATTTATCTTTAATCGTTCAAGTTCTTCTAAGACATCGGCTTCTAAGATCACTGGAGCTGAATCCGTACAGCTGGAAGCAATGCTATATCCCTCTATAGTATTATTTTGTAAGGTGTCTTTTGAGAAAACTGAACAGAAGTAGCTATTGAAATGGTCAGCGATCTCCTTATTCCCATTAATGCATGTATTATTCCCGGTACTAAGCTTCGTGATGCCGCAGTTTTTCTTCTTCTTATCATTAATATATCTGAAGAAGGTTTTATCCCCCTTCTTTACAGATTTGGCAATTTCTTCCTCTTTTGAGGCTTTAGCAGCATATATTATCTGTTTCGCCTCCTTCTGTCTCATTTTATATACCTCCCTATCAGCTATACTTCCAGACTCTTTATACTTCCTATAGGCAGCCTTTTTTTCATTGACTATAGCCCTTACATCATTGCTAAACCATAGCGGTTTCTTCTTCCTTTTACCTTTAGTTATTTGTCTTACATACAGTCCAGTGGCTTTTAAGATGGCCTTTTTTAATACAGTCCACTGGATGCTCGCTCCTGCCATTTTATCCCTCCCCTTTAATTCATTATCTAAATATTCTCCCATTGCATTAAAATTTGTTTTTCTGAAATCCAATACTTTGGTTGCATTATAGGATTGCTCACAATGAGTTTTTACATCAAACCACAAACATAGATGGTCACTGCAACCTAAATTTTCTCCCACCTTGACATCTGAAATCCTGAAAGATAATCAGAACAAGAAACACCTTGAAAATTACAGGCCAATATCATTGCTTAACACTGACTATAAAATTTTTACTTCAATAATTGCAAACCGCTTTAAGAAAATATTAAATACCATAATCCACTCAGATCAAAATGGATTTCTGCCCTTAAGAAACATAACAAACAATACAAGAATAATATTAAATACTCTTGAGTATTATGATAAACATTTTGATAAACCAGTAGCTTTAATATTTATGGACCTAAGAAATGCATTTGATAGCTTACAATGGGAATATTTTATTACCCAGATTAAATACATAGACTTCGGTGAAAATTTTCTTAATTTAATTAAATCTATTTATTCACAACAATCTGCGAAAATTCTTTTTAACAATGATATTACTGAAAAGATATTAACAACAAAAGGAGTACGTCAAGGATGCCCCTCAGCTCCTCTGATTTTCATTCTGGCCATCAAAACCCTCTTAAATAATATAAGAAACAATAATCTAATCCAGGGTATTAATATCAAAAAAGAACAATTCAAATTACAAGCATTTGTGGATGATGTTGTCTTCATTACACAAGATCCAATACAAACTGCCCCGATTTTATTAAAAGAAGTACATAAATTTGGTGAAGTATCTGACCTAAAAATTAATAAGACAAAGACTCAAATTCTAACCAAAAACATGACCACCAATAAAATTACACTTCTGGAACAATTGATTAACATAAATACAGCTAAAAAGGTCAAATATTTGGGAATATGGATAACTTCAAATTATAGTACAATAAAAAAAGATAATTATGACCAACTACTTAAAGAGGTACAAAAAGATTTACTAAGATGGTCAAATTTGAAACTCTCCCTGATGGGGAAAATATTTGCGATTAAATCTAATATCTTACCAAGATTTTTATACCTCTTTCAAGTTGTGACAATAAATTTGACCAAATCTTTCTTTGATAATTTACACAGAGAAATCCGGAAATTTATCTGGTCAAAAAAAAAAAAGTCCAGAATTAAATTTAAAAATCTCCAAACAACAGAAATAGAGGTGGCCTAGGACTTCCAGATTTTCAATTATATCACCAAGCAGCAATGTTGACTATGTTAAGAGAATGAGTGATTCTTAAGAATACAAGACTCCTAAAACTTGAGGGTTTTGACCTCCAATCCAAATGGCACTCGTTCTTAATGATGGATTTCCAAAAAATACCCAATTATTTTAAACATCACTATCTCTGTTAAACGTTGATAACAATTTGGCAAACTATATAAAAAAATTACTATCACTCCGTCCCTAAATGGGTAGCCCCCAACGAATTAATCACATACCCCAATCTTTTTTCATATTCTAGCCCAGCTCCTGCCTCAGGGAATGTGGAGGTGGATGCAGGGGAAACTTCAACATGTCATAGGCCTGTGTTATTGCTGTCAGAGTCAGTTCAGGGTTTAGTTTCCTCGGATGAAGAAGAAGGTGGGAGTGACTTGGAAGAGGGGGGCTTGGCACACAGGCCAGGCAGTCAATCTCCATTATCTTCCATTGATTTGGATAAAGATGTCTTGGACCCACACAAGCACAGAATTATGCGTAGAAGAGACCAAGTAAGAACATATTACTGGAGATAAGAGAGGCCATCTGTGTTTGGGTGGGGCTCCAGTAATTAGGGCTGCTGCTATAAATAACAGCATGTGGCTTTGGCTGTTGCGGAAGAATATCTGATTGCAGTTCTTCAGGAATCATGCCTTGACTTTGTTTGTTGATTTTTCACGTCTTTGAAACCAATGCAGAGCAAAGTGTGTGGGTGTTTCACTTCGTGGAAGAAGGGGTGTGAAGTTTCTTCACAGCTGCTAGCTAAGTACTTAAAGACTGATTAAGGAAAATTCTACAGACTACCCGGTTGTTTTGGGACGAGTGCTCTTTGCAATACAAAGAGTGCTCAGTTTATTTTGAATTTTGTGATAAAGAACATTGTTTTGAACTTTCAAACGTGTGTGTGTCTGAAATTTGTATCCTTGAATTTTCGGTAGGCTCCTACCAGAGAGCCCGGCAGAACATTCTAGATCCCTAACATACCAACTATTATTAGATGAAGATGACACTCTGTTAACAAAACAACAACTACAAGATATCGGGATAAATTTGGACTGGTTTACCTACACACAAATCAATTTTAAATACAATGATCATAAGAAAAGACTTGGTTTTCAAAAAAAAATAACACAATAGATTTAATTCTCTTTGGACCAAAAGTAAAAGTGATATCTAAACTATATAACTACTTATTAGCCCAAGATAACTGTGAAGAACAAGTTAAAGGTTGCATGATTGCTTGGTGTCAGAATTTTGGCTATACGATCAATTTAGCAGAGTGGGAGAAAATTTGGACCATCAACTATAAAATGACATTAGAAAGAAATAAAAGAAAAATCAACTTAAAATGTTTTACCAATGGCATCTACCTCCGACAAGATTATCAAAAATGTTTTTGAATCTGTTGTCCCAATGTTGGAAGTGTAAAGTAAAATCAGGGACATTTTACCACCTATGGCATACAAATAATAAAATATGGTGGACTTGTACCCATGCCAAAAAGTATTGGAAGAACATTAAAGCTCTAATGGACCAAGTCATATCGATCGATGTAACATTAAAACCGGAATTATTTTTATTAGGAATATTTAGACAAAAATTTACACGTCAAGAAAAATATCTCATGCTACACATTTTAGGAGCCACCAGAATTACATATGCACAAACATGGAAGCAGCCAATAACTCCCTCAACTCTAACAGTTATTACCAAAATTATGGAATGTGCTGAAATGACCAAAATGACTATGGAAATTCAGGACAAAAAAGAATCTGATTTTTATAAAATATGGGACAAGTGGTATCAATGGATAGCAGCAAAAAGATATCAATCATTTACCTATTAATGATTAGTAAACTCACCCCATCTTTGACCGTTCTAAACTGTTCTGCCAGGCTCTCTGATAGGAGCCTCCTGAAAATTCAAGGGTACAAATTTCAGACACACACACACGTTTGAAAATTCAAAACAATGTTCTTTATCACAAAATTCAAAATAAACAAAGCACTCTTTTTGTATTGCAAAGAGCACTCTTCCCAAAACAACTGGGTAGTCTGTACAATTTCCATTAAGCAGTCATTAAGTACTTATCCAGCAGCTGTGATGAAACACCCCTTCTTCTTCCAAGGAAGTGAGACACACACACACATGTTGCTCTGCTTTGTTTTCCAAGGCGTGAAAAAGCAACAAAGACCAAACAACACAGGATTCCTGACGAGCTGCGATCAGATATTCTTCCACAACGGCCAAACCCACATGCTGCTATTTATAGCAGCCCTAATTACTGGAGCCCCACCCAAACACACGTGGCCTCACTTATTTCCTGTAATATGTTCTTACTTGGTCTCTTCTACGCATAATTCTGCGCTTGCGTGGGTCCAAAACGTCATCATTTGAATCAATGGAAGATAAGGGAGATTGACTGCCTGGGCTGTGTGCCAAGCCCTCCTCTGTCGAGTCACTCCCACCTTCTTCTTCATCCGAGGAAACTAAACTCTGAACTGATTCTGTCAGCAATAACACAGGCCTGTGACATGTTGAATTTTCCCCTGCATCCACCTCCCCATTCCCTGGGGCAGGAGCTGGGCCAGAGCCAACCACAACACTAAACAAAAACATTATATACTATTATAAGTAATCCAAACACCGACAATAATCAATTGGATTCTAAATATGTAATATAAACGTTTTTCACCTCTTCCACCACTATTAATTGAATTTATTTTTATACTAATTTTTTATATTTCTCTCTGTATCATCTACACCTACTACTTCAACATACTACTATGTCGCACTTCCTACAAACGTCTGCGAATGGGCAGATTCTCTTTATTCCTCCTTATTTTTTTCTTTTTTCTTTTCTTTTTCTTCTTTCCATATCTGTTTCTCCCTCATCTATATTCTTTCTCGACTTTTCATAGCCTTTCCTTTTCTTTTCTAATTTTCGGGTCTAATATAACGGTGCAATCCTTATTATTAGCTAACAGTTACTTAATATACAATATATATAATTGATGCATATATGCTACGTGGTAAATATAATCATATCATTTACATTTAAAAAAAAATTACAGAACCATTTGCACAATGATGTAACTACCTGTTTATCACTTTTATCTCTTTTGACCCATGCCCCTCCTCTCTTGTCTTTTTAAAATGTGAAACTTAATAAACTATTTTTTCAAAAAAAAGAAAGAAAATTCATACATTTCCACCTTCCCTTTATTGTGTCAAGTGTCAAGTTCTTGAGCATGTGATTTTTAACTTAATCTTCTCTAAGATATTATTTCTCCTGCCATTTTAAAATCACAAAATTGTATTGCAAAATTCAATGTACACACACTGAAATGTGATTGTGTTTCAAATCATATATTAGTGTAGGTAATACAAAATAAAAATACTGTGTTTATGTTAAATATATTAGTATTGAATAGCAAATTCCCAATTTGATTGAAAAGTTGATACAAATTTGGAATTTGTTAGCAAACAATATAATCAAAATGAATACATGGATATTTTACATTTGTGCTACCAAGTTTCCCTGAAAATAAGACAGGGTCTTATATATTTTTGAACCCCAAAATATGTTCTTGTATTTATTATCGGGGGTGGGGGTGTTATTATTTTCAGGGTGCAGTAGGTGGCAAATGTGGGACTGGATGTCCCATCACTGTTGCCCCCCTCTGAGTTCTCGGCATTGGCCGAGTGGCTGGCCCACCACCAGTGCCTTGTGAAGAAAGACTCTGCAAGGCTTGTTGTGCCATTGTATGTACAAACTGCAGGACTGCTGCAAGTTTCATGATACAGCACACTGGGATCCTGCTGCTGTTTGTGCATGCAACGGCATAAGCCTTCCATGACTCCTGCTCCACAGGTAGTGACAGTGACATGACGAGACTCAGAGAGACTCATTTCTAGCAGGTGGGAGTGTTGGGCCACGAGACAAGATTCTACTTGAAACTTGTAGTGCAATGACGTTTCTCAACTTCTCAAACTTGCAAGAAGTTTCTTTTACAATGGCCTTTTCTTGACATAACACCGAGGAATGCGACAGAGCAACAGTGTCAAATAGGATGCATGTCTTGTGGTGGGGTTCAATTTGGGGGTGGCAATTCAGGTAGGGTACGATGGGGTGTGCCATGAGATGCACATCCTAACTGGGACCTGTATCCTCCATCACGTTCCTCAGTATTGTGCCCACTGACCCTCCTCCACCTCCAGTTCTCAAATGAAGCTGGAGGAGGAAGAAATACTGAGGAAGCCGAGCTGACAGCCAAACTTCTAGTTGGACTCAGCAACAGAAGCATCCGGGCACATGGTTCCTTGTCTCTTCCAAACACGTTCCTCTCTCTATTGGTGGTGGTGGGAGGTGCACTTAAGACATAGCACCAGGAGAAGGAACCTCTTGGCTGCATGCTGAACACAAGAAATCTTTCTCTCCTTTTGCTCCAAGAGTCTGTGCAGGTGCAATGAGTCACATAAAGACTTATTTCTGGCAGAGTTTGTAAGAGAAAGATTTCTTGGTGTAGCCAAAAGATTTCTGGAAGAGAGGGGAGAGAGAAGGAAGGAGAAAATGAAGTGCTTTACCTCAGGCAGATCGTAAGAGTTTCTTCTCTCGACTTCCAGTCTGGCTCAGGACCGCAGCGGAGTCTCTTGGGCAGGGCTCTGCCCCGAGACTCCTTTCACCCCCCCCAGAGGTCGCCGATTGCGATCGGATCTAGTCCGGATGCCTCGATCCTAGAACAGGGGGCTTCCCTCCGTCCGAGGAGCCACCGCCGAAGCTCTGGAGACGGCGGTCTGCCCTGCAGCTCTGGATCAGGGAGAACCGTTCCTCTGTTTCCAAGAGGATACGGCCATTGCGATCCCCCCAAACCAACGGGAAGCAAGAAAAGCACAACGAAAGTAAAGATTTTTAAACTGCTCCAAAGTGAAAAAAGAATACAAAGCAGAAGAAGAAACCAAGGTAAAAAAAATTCTTTTTTGCTCCATGTTAAAATAAGAAGATCGGAATACAAAGAAAGTTGAAAGTAAAAGTATTTCCAAATAAGGCGAAGGAGAAAGTTATTTTTAAAAAAATTGTATCCAAGCGCAAATCAACAGCCGGATCTTTTTTTCTTCACTTTCACTTCCCGTATTGAATTTGAACTTGAACTTTTGAACGCTTAAAATTAGAGAAAATTAATTACGAAATACTCGAAATGAGACTATGAAAGACTTAATATATACAAAGTGAAATAAAATTTGATAAATTCTGGAATTCCTTAACCCTTGGTAAACATCGAATAGTGAATCCCGGGCTCTAATTTTGACAGCGGAGGGATCAAGACTGCCTTCGATTTAACTCTTAACTTTCAAGAATAGAATGAAATAAACCAGCAATTTTAAATAAAATGGAAAGTAAAATGAAATGACAGATTAAAGCGAGGAAGACCTTCTTTCTTTCTGGACTGTTGGTGTTTGGATCGTTACGTTTGGATTATTTGCTGTTTCGTTGGATTTATAGCGGAGAGACTGTTTGCATTGTCTTGGGCTGTGAAATATAAACTGACTCCATTTTTTTAAAAAAATCTCAAATTGGACCGTACAAACTACAATAAAATTTGAACTTTTTTGACATTATTGGATTAACGAGACTTTGTTAAATCTTCACTAAAATTCTTTGAAACTGATTAGATCTTCAATCAACAAGGATTGTTTTTAATAATATAAGTATATAATATTTGTATTTTGTTCTCTATTCTCTACAGCGTTAAATTCTTTTTATCCTTTTTTTTTCCTTTTTGTAAAAGAAAAACAGTTTAAACATATGCATTGCTAACAACCTTTGGTTTCCTGCTCTTTCCTAGTGATATTAAAAATCCCCCTTTCCTCCTGAGATTTTTTCCCTTCTTTACTTCCTTTTTCTCCTTTTCTCTCTTTTTTCCTTTTTTTTATTCACATAGCCATTCCAATATCTCGTTTTCCTTTTTATTTTATATCTCTTTTTTCTTCTAAACTCCCCTTTTCAAATTGTTTTATTTCTTCTTTCCTCTCTTTTCACTCTGAAAAATATTTGAAATAATAATTTTCCTGAACTAGCATTAAAATAGTATATTACATATTAAATTTAGGGTATTAAGATAAAGATATTCTGATATTTATGATATTTCCTAACAATTTTATTGATAATTTTGTTATAATAACAGTGATATTTTATTGTGGTATTTTAAGGAAAACTTGGTGAGAATTAATTGAACAGGTTTGGAATATATAGTTATTCTCTCCCTTTCACTGACATAAAACATAAGTAAATAATAATAATTGTGAAGCCAAAAATGTCGAGTACTTCAACTCATACCAAAACAATAAAAAAACAAACGGCAACCTCTGCTTCATCACCACAAGGATCACCCCACCCTTCCCCTGCACAACAAACTCTTACTGTAACTATGTTCACCAAGGAGGAGAAAGAGAAACCACAACAGCCTACTCTTACAACAATACAAGAGACTTTGAATGCAATGAAAGACTTTATGCTTAAATCACAAGAAGATGCAAATCAACAAAGAGAAGCCATAAAATCAGAAATGGCTGAATTAAAAGCAGACACAGGCAGTGTTCCCTCTAATGTTTTTTTGGGGTGGGCGGAAAAGTATAGTGTCTGAGCGGCAGTCCCTTCGGGACTGGGCGGCACTCTTTCCCTCTCACTCTTTCCCTCTCAGCTTCTGGGCAGGTTTGAAAAACTCTGAGTTGATGATGATTTTTAAGTAAGCCATTGCTCACTGCTCAGCTTAGAGGGAACTATGGACACAGGAGAGATGAAGGAGCAGATGAAAGAAATCCAGCAAACTTTGAAAGAAAATGAAGACAGAGTGAAAGCAGTAGAGGAAAAGACTGATAAAATGGAGAAGAGAATGGACTATTTTGAAAATAGATCTGACACACGATACAGAAGATATGATGAATCAATCACACATCTCGAAATGCAACGTGCTTCGTATGGGCTACAATTTCAAAATGTAATAGAAGAAAAAGATGAAGATTTACAGACAACTATGGCTGAAACCATTGGAGGAATTCTTCAGGTGGATCCCACAGAAATAAAAAAAGAAATCGATGAAGTTTTCAGAATTTCGACTAGCTACATACGTCGCCACAACCTTCCGAGAGAAATCCACATCAAATTTGTAAGAAGAGCCTTGAGAGATGGCGGAACCAATGAAGATGTTCCGCCCCAGACGCCTGATGGACCCAGAGGGCTTTCAGACGGCGCTTGGGGTTATTCCAGAGGCACTCATCCACAGTTCGGCGGAGTCTCTTGCGGAGGCCTGGAATACAGCTGCTGCGGAGGCTCTTGACCGGATTGCGCCTTTGCGACCTCTCCGTGGCGCTAGACCCCGTAGAGCTCCATGGTTCAACGAGGAGCTCCGGGAGTTGAAACGCCAAAAGAGACGTCTAGAGAAGCGATGGAGGAAGAGCAGGTCTGAATCTGATCGAACACTTGTAAGAGCTTTTATTAAGACTTACAAAGTGGCGCTCAAGGCGGCAAGATGCGCGTACCATGCCGCCTTGATTGCATCAGCGGAATCCCGCCCGGCCGCTCTGTTTAGGGTGACCCGCTCCCTTCTTAACCAGGGGGGAGTTGGGGAGCCCTTGCAGAGTAGTGCCGAGGAGTTTAACACGTTTTTCGCTGATAAAGTCGCTCAGATCTGGGCCGACCTCGACTCCAATTGTAAAACAGAGTCGACTGACAATGAGTCAGTTGAGGTGACTGGGGCACGTACTTGTCCACCTGTCTGGGAAGAGTTTGATCTGGTGACACCTGATGAAGTGGACAAGGCCATTGGAGCTGTGAGTTCCGCCACCTGTCTACTGGATCCGTGTCCCTCCTGGTTGGTCTCGGCCAGCAGGGAGGTGACACGGAGCTGGGCCCAGGAGATTACCAACGCTTCCTTGGGGAGGGGAGTTTTTCCATCACTCTATAAAGAAGCGCTTGTGCGCCCCCTCCTCAAGAAGCCTTCCCTGGACCCAGCCGTACTCAACAACTATCGTCCAGTCTCCAACCTTCCCTTCATGGGGAAGGTTGTCGAGAAGGTGGTGGCACTCCAGCTCCAGCGGTCCTTGGAAGAAGCCGATTATCTAGGTCCCCAGCAGTCGGGCTTCAGGCCTGGTTACAGCACGGAAACCGCTTTGGTCGCGTTGATGGATGATCTCTGGCGGGCCCGGGACAGGGGTTTATCCTCTGTCCTGGTGCTCCTCGATCTCTCAGCGGCTTTCGATACCATCGACCATGGTATCCTTCTGCGCCGGTTGGAGGGGTTGGGGGTGGGAGGCACTGTGCTTCAGTGATTCTCCTCCTACCTCACTGGCCGGTCGCAGTCGGTGTTAGTGGGGGGTCAGAGGTCGACTCCGAGGTCTCTCCCTTGTGGAGTACCTCAGGGGTCGGTCCTCTCCCCCTTGCTATTTAACATCTACATGAAACCGCTGGGTGAGATCATCCAAGGACATGGGGTGAGGTATCATCAATATGCCGATGATATCCAGCTTTACATCTCCACCCCATGCCCAGTCAACGAAGCGGTGGAAGTGATGTGCCGGTGCCTGGAGGCTGTTGGGGCCTGGATGGGTGTCAACAGACTCAAGCTCAACCCGGATAAGACGGAGTGGCTGTGGGTTTTGCCTCCCAAGGACAATCCCATCTGTCCGTCCATTACCCTGGGGGGGGGGGAATTACTAACCCCCTCAGAGAGAGTCCGCAACTTGGGCGTCCTCCTCGATCCACAGCTCACATTAGAGAACCATCTTTCAGCTGTGGCGAGGGGGGCGTTTGCCCAGGTTCGCCTGGTGCACCAGTTGCGGCCCTACCTGGACCGGGACTCATTGCTCACAGTCACTCATGCCCTCATCACCTCGAGGTTCGACTACTGTAATGCTCTCTACATGGGGCTACCTTTGAAAAGTGTTCGGAAACTTCAGATCGTGCAGAATGCAGCTGCGAGAGCAGTCATGGGCTTACCCAGGTATGCCCATGTTTCACCATCACTCCGCAGCCTGCATTGGCTGCCGATCAGTTTCCGGTCACAATTCAAAGTGTTGGTTATGACCTTTAAAGCCCTTCATGGCACTGGACCAGAATATCTCCGAGACCGCCTTCTGCCGCACGAATCCCAGCGACCGATTAGGTCCCACAGAGTGGGCCTCCTCCGGGTCCCGTCAACTAAGCAATGCCGGTTGGCGGGCCCCAGGGGGAGAGCCTTCTCTGTGGCGGCACCGACTCTCTGGAACCAACTCCCCCCGGAGATCAGAACTGCCCCTACTCTTCCTGCCTTCCGTAAACTCCTCAAAACCCACCTTTGCCGTCAGGCATGGGGAAACTAAACATCTTTCCCTGGGCACGTTGAATTTATATATGGTATGCTTGTGTGTGTGTATGTTAGTATAGGGGTTTTTCTTAAATTTATAATATTTTAATTAATTGGATTAATGTATTGGATTGTCTTTTCACTTGCTGTGAGCCGCCCCGAGTTTTCGGAGAGGGGCGGCATACAAATCCAAATAATAAATAAATAAATAAATAAATAAATAAATAAATAAATAAATAAATAAATAAATAAATACTACATTGGGCAAGAACCGAAAAACTACAACACAAAGGAAAAGAAGTGGAAATACTAAAACAAGTTCCAAGAAGTGTCAGAGAAAACAGAAGAGACTACCACTTTCTGACTAGAATTCTGATTAAAGAAAATATAACTTTTCGTTGGCTTATCCCACAAGGACTATCATTAACTTGGCAATCTAAGAGATACAAACTAGAAAACTTGGATGACGCAAGAGACTTTTTTGAAAACAGTGGAATACGCCAACTGGAACAACCAACAAAGGAACTGACAGAAAGGCAGGAGGAAACCACTGGGGCAGCTGCTCAAGAAGAAGAGCAGGACCAAGGTGCCAGAAGAAAGCAACCTCAGCGCGAAACTAAAGAAACCAAAAAATACTACAAATGACTACATTGAAAGATTTGAAAATCTTTTCAGTAAATGTAAATGGCTTAAATGAACCGAGGAAAAGAAAACAAATGTTCTCAAAAATTAAAAACCAAAAAGCTCAAATCGTAATACTACAAGAAGTACACATAAAAAAGAACAATCGGAAATTATTATTAAATTCCAAAATTGGAAATATGTATGCTGCATTAGCAGACCAAAAAAAAGAGGAGTAGTGATGTATGTTGAGAATTCTATAAATTCCAAACAGTTATTTGCAGATGAAGAAGGTAGAATTTTGATAGTACAGGTTAATATTGATTTCAAACCTATTACTATTGTTTCCATCTATGCCCCCAATGAAAATCAAATGATATTTTATAAAAAATTACATCAAAAAATAATGGAATTAAATATTGAAAATATGTTAATAATTGGAGATTTCAATGCTATTGCAAATAGACAATTAGACCACTCGGGGGGTAAAGAAAAATTGTAAAAAGAAAAAAAATCTATTACCTAACACATTTCAAAAAATGAAAACAGAATTATTACTGAATGATATTTGGAGGGACAGACATCCCCCAAAGGGACAATATACCTTTTATTCTAACCCACACAAAATATGGACAAGAATAGATATGGTATGGGCCCCAAAAATAACTGCAGAACAAATAAAAGAAGTGGAAATAGATGTAAACACATGGGCAGATCATAACCCTATAGTAGTTTATATGAGGAATAACAAAAATATACAAATTGGCAGATGAATAGAAATATTTTGAAAGAAAAAAATATATAAGGATTGGATTGAGAAAGAATTAAAGATATTTTTTGAAATTAATAAAAATTCAGACACTACCCCACAAAATTTATGGGATACAACTAAAGCATACATTAGAGGATTAACGATTTCCTACACTGCAAAACAAAACAAGGAAAAACAACAACGAACAATTAATAAATGAATTAAAACAATTAGAAAGCTTATCACAACAAAATACAAAAAATAGGGAATTAAAAAGAAAAATTGACCTAATTAAACACAAAATCAGACTGATAGATCAGAATCAAATAGCGGAAAAAATAAAAAGAGTTAAACAACATTATTTTGAACATGCTAACAAACCAGGAAGATGGCTCGCATATAAACTTAGGAAACAGAGACAATCAAAAATAATTTAAAAACTAGAAGATAAAGATGGAATAATAAAACATGACACAGAAGGAAAAGCAAATATAGTACAATTTTTTTAAAAGAATTATATAAAGAAGAAAATATTAGTGAGGACCAAGTTTTTAAATATCTAGAACACACTGAACTACCACAACTAACCGAAGATCAACAGGCAAACATGGAAGGACCAATAACAATTGAGGAACTCCTTACAATCATTAAAAAGCAAAAAAATAACAAAGCAACTGGACCAGACGCCATACCGGCGGAATGGTATAAAATAGAAAGTGAAATAATAATAAATAATATGCTAGAAATCTTCAATGAATGTAGGCTAGATGGTAGAATTCCTAAATCATGGTCAGAATCTTTAATAACTTTATCCACAAATCAGGAACAACGAAAGAAAAAATTAAAAATTGTAGACCTATTTCATTACTAAATGTTGATTATAAAATATTTACTGCAATATACGCAGATAGATTAAAAAGGATTTTCAATGGGATAATTTATCAGGACCAAAATGGCTTCTTACCAGGTCGACAGATTAAAAATAATTTTAGAATGATTATTAATACATTAGAATATTATGAACAACATCCTGAAAAAACACTATCATTAATGTTTTTAGATGCCCAAAAGGCCTTTGACAACGTTAACTGGACATTTATAAAAATGCAACTGAACAAAATGAGATTTGGTCCTAAATTTGTAAATTTAATAGATGCCATTTATTCAAAACAAACAACTAAAATTATATTAAATAATGAACAATTGAAACCATTTGAAATAAACAAAGGAGTCCGACAAGGTTGTCCTATATCACCTTTACTATTTATTCTGTCCTTAGAAACTCTATTGATAAAAATAAGAGCAGACCCAAAAATAAAAGGTTTGAATGTTGGAAAGGAGGCATACAAAGTCCAAGCTTTTGCAGATGATCTGACTTTTATAACTGAAGATCCGATAACAACAGTTCCAACACTAATTCAGACAATAGAACAATATGGAAAAGTAGCAGGTTTAAAAATAAATAAGTAAAACACAATTTATAACAAAAAATATGAGCAAAATACAAGAAAGGAAATTGGAATGCATTTCTGGAATACAAATAGTTAAAAAGGTTAAATACTTGGGAATATGGATAACATCTAAAATAATAACATTAAAAAATGATAACTACACAAAATTAATGATGGAAATTAAAAAAGATTTAGAAATTTGGAATAGTTTAAAAATATCCTTTTTGGGAAGAATTGCCACAATCAAGATGAACATTTTACCTAAAATTTTATTTTTGTTTCAGGTGATTCCAATAAATCCAGGGGGAAATTTAAAAAAATTTTTAACAGCGATAGTTAAGAAATTTTTATGGCAAGGAAAAAAGGCAAGAATAAAGATAAATATTTTGGAAGATATTAAAGAAAGAGGAGGATTTGCACTCCCTAATTGGAAACTATACTACCAGGCAGCCGTCTTAACGTGGATTAGAGATTGGATAACATTAGAGAATAAAAGAATATTGAACTTAGAAGGACATGATCTTATGCTTGGCAGGCATGACTTTATATGGTATGATAAGGATAAAAATCATTCATATTTCAAAAGACACACATTAAGAAAATTTTATTGGAAGTTTGGAAAGACATAAGAAAAAATCATTTTTTGACTGTCCCTGAATGGGTAGCCCCCTTATTTATTATTTATTTATTATTTATTTATTATTTATTATTTGGATTTGTATGCCGCCCCTCTCCGAAGACTCGGGGCGGCTCACAACAAGTGAAAAACAATCCAATACAATCCAATTAATTAAAATATTATAAATTTAAGAAAGTCCCCTATACTAACATACACACATACAAGCATACCATATATAACTTCAACGTGCCCAGGGGGAGATGTTTAGTTTCCCCATGCCTGATGGCAAAGGTGGGTTTTGAGGAGTTTACGGAAGGCAGGAAGAGTAGGGGCAGTCCTGATCTCCGGGGGGAGTTGGTTCCAGAGGGCCGGTGCCGCCACAGAGAAGGCTCTCCCCCTGGGGCCCGCCAACCGGCATTGTTTAGTTGACGGGACCCGGAGGAGGCCCACTCTGTGGGACCTAGTCGGTCGCTGGGATTCGTGCGGCAGAAGGCGGTCTCGGAGATATTCTGGTCCAGTGCCATGAAGGGCTTTAAAGGTCATAACCAACACTTTGAATTGTGACCGGAAACTGATCGGCAGCCAATGCAGACTGCGGAGTGATGGTGAAACATGGGCATACCTGGGTAAGCCCATGACTGCTCTCGCAGCTGCATTCTGCACGATCTGAAGTTTCCGAACACTTTTCAAAGGTAGCCCCATGTAGAGAGCATTACAGTAGTCGAACTTCGAGGTGATGAGGGCATGAGTGACTGTGAGCAATGAGTCCCGGTCCAGATAGGGCCGCAACTGGTGCACCAGGCGAACCTGGGCAAACGCCCCCCTCGCCACAGCTGAAAGATGGTTCTCTAATGTGAGCTGTGGATCGAGGAGGACGCCCAAGTTGCGGACCCTCTCTGAGGGGGTCAATGATTCCCCCCCCAGGGTAATGGACGGACAGATGGGATTGTCCTTGGGAGGCAAAACCCACAGCCACTCCGTCTTATCCGGGTTGAGCTTGAGTCTGTTGACACCCATCCAGGCCCCAACAGCCTCCAGGCACCGGCACATCACTTCCACCGCTTCGTTGACTGGGCATGGGGTGGAGATGTAAAGCTGGGTATCATCGGCATATTGATGATACCTCACCCCATGTCCTTGGATGATCTCACCCAGTGGTTTCATGTAGATGTTAAATAGCAAGGGGGAGAGGACCGACCCCTGAGGTACTCCACAAGGGAGAGACCTCGGAGTCGACCTCTGACCCCCCACTAACACCGACTGCGACCGGCCAGAGAGGTAGGAGGAGAACCACTGAAGCACAGTGCCTCCCACCCCCAACCCCTCCAATAATAAGAAGCAATAATACATCCAAAATCTATAAAGGAAACGAGAATGATAAGATATAAGGAATTACTAAATGATCAAATGAAACTAAAATCCAGGACGAAATTACAAGAAGAAGGGATAACAATTGATTGGTGGCACTATGCACAGATTCGATCTAGATACCAGAAAGATAGTACGCTATATATTTTTAATAAGAATAAAAATTTACTAAGTAATTTAATAACCATTAATCAAACTAAAATAATAGGTAAAATCTATAAATACTTGATTGCCCATAAAAACATAGATGTGACTTTAAAGGATATGATAAACTGGTGCAAAAATATTGGAAAAGAAATAGATATAGATACAAGGGAGAAGGTCTGAATCTGTAATTGGAAAATGACAAAATCAGTGTCCCTAAAAGAAAATCAAATTAAAATGTTTTATAGATGGCACCTCCCACCAAATAGGATAGCAAAAATGTTCCCCAAAACTTCTCCGTTATGTTGGAAATGCAAGAAGGAAATAGGGTCCTACTATCATCAATGGTGGACCTGCAGCAAAGCTAAACTCTATTGGAAAATGACAGAAAAAATAATAAAAGAAATAGTTAAACAGGATATAGAAATAACCCTGGAATTCTATTTATTAGGAATCACAAATCAGACCTATAAGAAAGAAATTTTATACCTAGTTATACATATTTTAACTGCGGCTAGGATTATATATGCGCAAAACTGGAAAGGGGAGGATATCCCCAAAGAGGAAGAAGTTATTATGAAAATATTAGATTGCGCTGAAATGGATATGATGACAAGACGCTTAAATGATCAAGAAGATACCGAATTTTATGAAACATGGAACAAAGTTTATATATGGATAAATAAGAAGAAACACTAGAAGGTTAAGATAAATAAATAAATAAATGTGCGAAGTATTATGTGTTACAATACCATTAGATAGAATAAGTTTGTTTCAGCAATATATTAGAATTAGTTTATATACAAATTATTTCTTAACATTTACAATAACGAATTGTATTTAAATATGTATTCGTTTTTCTGTATTCAAATTTATACTTTTGAGATAAGCGGGGGAAATACAACCCCATCTTTTATGTTAAATGTATGTGCGTCTGTCTGTCTATTTTAAGAAAATCAATAAAATTTATGGGGGAAAAAAGAGTTTCTTCTCTCTCCTGCTTTGCTCAAGAGCCATAGGTGGGGGAGGGTCATTGGACACAACACCGAGGAATGCTGCCACTATCTAGGATTGAACTCTCAATCTTCTGAGTGGAAGGTGAGCATCTTCAGCACTAGTCAACATGCTGCTCTTGAGCAGCCTATCAATAACCGTGACAAAAGAAGACTGATCATAATAGGACAGTTGGAAATTATTGCCCACATGGGATCTTATGGAAGAGACTTCTAAGAATAGAATAGAATAGAATTCTTTATTGGCTTAGTGTGATTGGACACACAAGGAATTTGTCTTGTTGCATATGCTCTCAGTATACATAAAAGAAAAGATACATTTGTCAAGAATAATAAGGTACGACATTTAATAATAGTCATAGGGTGCGATTAAGCAATCAAATCACATTATGAAACAGTCACTATTAATCGTAAGGATACAAGCAACAAAGTTACAATCAGGCAGTCATTAGTGGGAGGAGATGGGTGATAGGAACAATGAGAAGATTAATAGTAGTGCAGACTTTGTAAATAATTTGACAGTGTTGAGGGAATTATTTGTTTAGCAGAGTGATGGCGTTCGGGAAACAACTGTTCTTGTGTCTCGTTGTTTGGCTGTGCAGTGCTCTATAGCATTGTTTTAAGGGTAAGAGTTGTCCACATGTGATGTTATGGAACAGACATTTAAAAAGAGCGATTGGACTTATACCAATGGACAATTGAGAAAATCTTAAGGTTGATTATCCAATACCTTTCTTGTTGGAACATCAGTTTAGAATCTATTAGGAGTACCTTGCATCCCATAGGAAGAGAGAAAAGGAAAGGATGCAAATATGTAAATAATAATAATAATAATAATAATAATAATAATAATAATAAGCAAGATACTAATTTGGAGTAAATTAGTCCTAATGGCAAAAAAGAGGTATAATGTTTCTCCAGAGAAGTTAGTATAAAGCAACAAGAACAGGTGGACTATTTCCACCCTAGTGACCTATAGTATCTTATAGTATTAACAATTATCATTTTGACAAAACAACAACAACAATGAAGTCAGACTTCATATCACAACAATAGTTATATGATACTACAATGTATTATAAATTATAGGAAGATGAAAAGGGGGCTAGTGAGAAAATAACTTAGGCCAATGATGGCGAACATATGGCACCCATGCCACAGGTGGCACAAAGAGCCATATCTGAGGGCAAGTTTTCAGCCTTCTTTTTTACCATTTTCGCTCTCCCCATGGTGAAAACAGCCCAATGGGCCAACTGGAAGTTCACTTGTGTGCTCATCCTCAGCTTTCTTTTCACTGTCAGAGGTCTTCAGGAACTTCTTTGGCTTTGGACAGTTGCAGTCAGGCCATGCACATCTTCGCCCATTTCTTCTGCAGCCAGGAAGGCTTTCCCGAAGGCCTTTGTAGCTGATTACAGAGGAAAGGCCTTTAGGAGAGCCCTCTCTAGCTGATAACAGAGCTCTGGATCAATCTGAAGCTCTGTTATCTGCTACACAGGCCTTCAGAAAAGCCTTCCCAGCTGCAGAAGAAAAGGACTGAGGTGTGCAAGGCCTGGTTGCAACTATATGAAGGTAAGTAATAGGGCAACCACTTCCTTTCATTTCTGAACTTCCAATTGCCCCTTTGAGGGCCATTTTTCACCATCCCCAGGCTTCAGGAGGCTTTTCTGAACCCCAGGGAGAGTGAAAAACAGCCCAAAGGGCCTACTGGAAGTCAGGAGGCTTCAGTGAGGCCTGTGCACATACGTGGGGTGGGGGCACAACGTGAGTCTGTGTGCACATGCACAGGGCATTGCATTATGGGTGTGGGCATACATGTATACACTATTGCACTCACACGTGCCCCTATTGGCACCCAAGCCAAAAAAGGTTCACCATCACTGGCTTAGGTTGTCAGTGTTGAGTCAAGTAAAAAAGATTTCACTAATTGATATATATCAGCACACACATATACCATTAGATAAAATAGAGTGATCTGAAGAAAATGATCAGATACTAGCAGGAATTACTAGGATAATGTAGAAGGGTGGTTCTCAACCTGGGTGTCGGGACTCTTTGCAGGTCGAATGACCAGTTCACAGGGGTCACCTAAGACCATAGGAAAAGACAAATTTTCCATGGTGTTAGGAACTAAAGCTTCTATTCTGGCACCTTAGAACATATTTTTACAATCTGACCAATCAGGTGTTTACAGTGAGGGTGTCCCTCTGACCTTTCTGCCAATCATCTTAATGTTCTGTTGGGAGAATTGGTGCTAGACTTATGGTTGGGGGTCACCATGACATGAGGAACTATATTAAGGGGTCACAGCATTAGAAAGGTTGAGAACCACTAATGTAGAAGAATTGTGTCATTTTCAAATAATCCACTGTAGATGGTAGTCAGTTTTTTGTTTGCTACCAAATGTTGGGAATAACAGTAAGGATAAAGAATCTGTTGATTTACCTAGCAAAGTATTTCCTACAAGACACCTGGGTATTTCCTAGAAGACACCTGGGCTGAGCTAACAAATGTGCTGTGTAATAATAAATAACCCTAAATCCATGTTGGGGGAATTATACTAAATGCCATATTTTTTTGTGTATACGATGCACCTTTTTATCTCAAAAAAGTGCATCAAAAACTGGGTGTGTCTTATACACCAAATGTTGCTGAGGCTGCCCAGCAGCCCTCGGTGGGAGGCTGGTAGCTCGGCCCTGGGGATGCCCCCGAAGTCAGGAGATTTGGGTGGGGGCTGATGGAGCCATGCCCCCTCCTGCCAGACAATCAGGGCCACCCCGCAGGCCTCCTCCGCTGACTGGATGTACCGAGGGGACACCGTGCCCACTTCTCCACAGCTGCATGTGGGGAATCCTTCTTGTGAGGGGCTTACGGAGGCTCTGCTCCACACCAGGTTAAGCCCCACCAGCAAAGTGTTGTGTTTTCATCTTGGGGGTGCCTGTAGCAGTGACTGGAACCGGAGCCACAGGGCAGAGCACGGACAGAGAGAGATTGGAGCACGGAGCGCAGGAGAGAAGTTGATCCTGCTCAGCCGGCTGTAAAACCAGGAAGCCGTCAGTTCTGCGTGAAACAGGAGGATAAGCTCAGAAGTGGGGAGGAACTCCCGCAGCTGGGCTGGTGAGGCAGGACACTTGGCAGCAGCCAGGGAGCATCAGACTGTTGCACTCCTGGCCCAGAAAAAGCCTAACTGGTGGAGGAATTCTGGGAGTTGAAGTCCACTAGTCTTAAAGCTGTCAAGTTTGAAGATCCCTGAGTTAGGGGTTAGGAGTGCAAGGTCTTCAGACTTGGTAAGTTTAAGGCTTGTGTACTTCAATTCCCATTTCTGATCTAGCATGACTGGTGGAGGAATTCTAGGAGTTAAAGTCCACTAGTCTTGAAGCTGTCAAGTTTGAAGTTTGTAAAAAGTGTACATGGTTTTTAAGAATATACATGGTTGTAAAAAGTATTCTGCTACACTGGTATTTTATTAAATAATATAATACAACACCATTTGGTTCAGAATACTTTTTTCCTTGTTTTCCTCCTCTAAAATCTAGGTGCATCTTATACACCGGTGCGTCTTATACACCGAAAAATACGTCAAATGATTTTCCTTTGCATCTATGGAAGATTTTCAATGGGAAGAAGATTTCTTCACCATAATGGTTTCAAAAATCTCTGACCATTTTTAACCAGTGAAATATATTCTTTTTAATATTTCTCAAAATACAGTATTTCATTCTTCTAGGCGAGGGGTGGGTGCTAACCTTCTACAATTGATGCCATGTTACTATGCCATATAATCAGGAGAACAAACCATAACAAAGTGGAAGGAGGATCCACTTATATCAGTGAGCAATCATGTAGCTTGGCCATGCTGAAACAACGAAAGATTAACCTGTTCCAAGGGTGCTTTTTCAAGAGGCAACTGCACTTTCTAGAAACCAAGAAAGTCCAGTTGCCTCTTGAAAAAAGCACCTTTGCGACAACCGTGACCTGGATGATTGAACTTACAAAGCACCCAGGAGAAGCAATCATTAGATCTATTTGCACCACTTAAATACCAGCCAGTCTCACTCACCTCACAAGGTATCCTAAGGTAATCATCCAGTTTTAAAGAAAAATCAGAAAGGCAGTAAAAAAAAATCAGACAGAATGCCAAGCTTGAATTCTGCCTCTCAGCCATTTCTTCAATGGCTATGCCAACCCTTTGGTAAATAGCTGTTCAAGCCACAGGAATAAAAGTACTACAAAAAAACCTCCAGGGGAGGTAGTGGCGGGAAACTATGGAGAAGCTCTGCTACAGATAGAAAATCCGGGCCACTGTCAAGAACCATTAAGGCTGTTAGAGGCAGTTTCTAAAAACACTTAAGGTTTAGGCTAGAAATACAGGCACACTAGAATCTTTCCTTCCTGTATTCCTTGCAGGATTAGCCCTGTAAAGCAGAGGTCCCCAACCGCCGGTCCGCGGACCGGGACCGGGCCGTTGGAGCTTTTCAGCCGGTCCGCGGCGCCAGGGCCCCCTCGGCCTTTCCGCATCACCAGCGGCGCTCCCCCCGCCAGCCAGCCAAGCCCCGCGCCCGCCGGAACCGGCTCCTCGCTCTCCCCCCGCCGCCCGCCGCGTTTGCAGGAGGTGGGGAGGGTTGGGCGGCCCGCCAAGGCCAGGAGGGACGCCGCTGCCCCCCCCCACTCCTTCCCTCTCTCCGCCCGCCGCTGCGCCTCCTTGACAACGAGAGGAAATGCCGGCAAAGGCTTTCCTCAGCGGAGGCCGGCGAAGGTGATATTGAATGTCGGGGGAGAACGGGTATTTGCACGCGCTCCCTATCTCCCTGCTAGCCCACTCGGAATATTCAAAATAAGAAAAACCTTTGCCGGCGAAGGCTTTTCTTATTTTGAATATTCCGAGTGGGCTAGCAGGGGGATAGGGAGCGCTTGCAGCCGCCCGTTCTCCCCCGACATTCAATATCACCTTCGCCGGCCCCGCCTCTCCTCCAAACCCCCTTGCTGAGAGCCCGGGGCGAAAGTGCTCTCGCAAAGGTGAGGCGGGCAGGGCGTGCGCGCGTCATCGCTGAGAAGAATGGAGAGAGAACGAGAGTGAGTGAGAGCAACAGACAGCAAGATAGAGAGAAAGTGAGAAAGAGAGAGTGAGAAAGGGGGGGGGGGAGAGAAAGAGATAGCAAGAGAGAGAACAAGAGAGAGAAAGAGCGTGAGAAAGAAAACAAGAAAGAGTGAGAGAGAGAGAAAGCAAAAGAGACAGAAAGAAAACAAGAGAGAGAAAGTGAGAAGAAGAGAGAGAAAGAGGGGGAGAGAGAGAGAAAGAGAGAGGGGGGGAGAGAGAGAAAGAGAGGGAGAGGGAGAAAGAGAGAGGGAGAGGGGGGGAGAGATAGCAAGAGAGGGAGAGAGGGAAAGGGGGAGAGAGGGGGAGAGAAAGAGATAGGGAGAGAGAGAGGAGATAAAGGAAGAGGAGAGAGAGAAAGGAAGAGAAAGAAAGAAAGAGGGATAGAAAGAGAGAGAGAGTGAGAGATGCTCAGTGAGCCTTTCTTTGAAGTTGCCTTTCTTTCTTTCTCTTTCTTGCTTTCTTTCTTGCTCTTTTTCTTTCTCTCTTTTACCTTCCCTTCCTCTATTTCTTCTTTTCTTTCTCCTTCCTACCTTCTTCCCTTACTCTCCCCTTTCATAAGTTTCCTTGCTTCCTTCCTCTGTTCCTGTCCCTTCCCCCTTTCTTTCTTTCTTTCTTTCTTTCCTTCCTTTCCTCCCTCCATTTCTTGCTTTCCTTTTCCTTCCTCCCTTCCTTCCTCCCTCATTCCCTTCTTTCACTCCTTCCTCTCTTACTCTCCCCTTTCACACCTTTCCTTGCTTCCTTTGCACCCTTCTTTTGTTCCTGTCCCTTCCCTCTTTCCTTCCTTCCTTCCCACCCTCCGTCCATTCATTCACCCATTCCTCTCTTGATCGCCCCTTTTACGGCGCCGCTGACAGCTAGCTCTCCCCCCCCCCCCCCCCACCGGGCCATGGAAAACTGGTCTAGCTTAAAGCCGGTCCCTGGTGCAAAAAAGGTTGGGGACCTCTGCTGTAAAGTGGGAAAAGATTTCTCCAAACTGCTCAGAAAATTAACATATGGTTCTCTCGAATAGGCAGGATGCAGTGAAGGGCTACCAAAATTTTTACTACCACACTGTGAGCATGGCTTATGCAGGACACCCTACATTTTCTTTCAACATTTTCAGTGCAAATTGGGTGCTTTGGGGTGGAGTTCCAGTTTCGCTACCCCACTGCATTTCCCCCTCATCCGGGCAGTAACCCACCCCTGGCGGGATCCCACCACTGGTAGGTAGGCAGAGAGGTGAAGTGGGAAGGAAGAAGGCAAGGACAGTAAGCTGGTTACATGAAGGAGGGGGGCAAAATAGGAATACAATAGAAAAGAAAAAAGAGTGTGGCAGACATAGAGGATAAGCAAAAGCAGATAAATGGCAGCAGAAAGAATTATGGCTTGGAGGACTTGGTAGCTCTTCGGTGCTTTCCCAATGTGGGATCAGGAGGGTGCCAAACCTGACCTTTCTGCAAGCTACAAACTGCATCACTGGATCATCAACTGTCTCCCTTTTCATTTGGCATCTTAATGAAGAAATGAGCCATACAGGTGAAATAAAGGCCACTGAAATATAAATCTAGTGGGTGTAGGGAACCTTAAATTGCCTCCATTCCCATCAGTCTCCCTCTGTAAATGTTCCCTCTGCACTCTCATTACTTTGATGGGTGTAAAGTTAGGATCATTCATTTATCAAGAACAGTTAGTTAGGACCAGAAAAGCTAAAGGATAGCAGTTCAATGATATTTAGAAGAAAGGGACCAGATCACAACAGACCTACTTTGTTCCCACCATGAACCTATTTTAATACTCTGCTTTCATTGTGAATGAGCTCAGGAGATATTGCTGGGTATTTTTGTTATGTTTTCAAATCAGCATCACTGTGTGCACTCACAACTGTTGAGTGGTTTTTTTGTGTGTTTGGGTGCTTGCAAACTAACAAATATGGATACAGAGGTATACTGTTCAGAAAGAACTAGGATTAAAGGACATTATGTTTTGGTTCTGGACTCTTTCGATTAATAAATTTGATGCTACTTTGTTCATTCATAGCAGAATTCTTCATTGAATAAACATTTCATTTTGCCATGGAAACCCTTCTACAACTTTACCAATGCATTTTCCTTCCTTTTTTTTTTAAAAAAAGATAATTATTACAACTAGCTGGAATTTCCTTAGAATGTAGAAATCTTCTATGCTGCCTTAAATATTTGATATTGGGTATTACTCCTTTAGCTTTTAATTATTAGCATATGTCATATCTTTCTTATTTCTGAACTCTTCAGTAGCAGCTGGATGAGCTCTGCTGTTTGATGGTTTAGAACTGTGATGGCAAACCAATGGCACGCGTGCCACAAGTGGCTTGCGGACCCATATCTGAGGGCACACGAGGCATTGCCCTGTTAGCTCTAGTGCACATGTGTGTGCTGGCCAGCTAATTTTTGGACTTCCAGAGGGTGGGGAAGAACATTTTTGCCTTCCCCAGGCTTCAGAAAACTCTCTGGAGCCTATGGATTGCGAAAAAACAGCCCAATGGCCCAGTAGGAAGTTCATTTCTGAGGCTTTCCTGAAGCCTGGGCTATGGTGACAATGACCTCCCCACTGCCCTCCAGAAGGTTAAAAATCAACTGGAATCTCTTTTTTGTCATCCACAGGCTCCAGTGTACATGCACAGGGGGGCAGAGCAGGGGAAGTTGTGTGCACATTCATGGAAGGAGGGCATTGCATTATGGATGTGGGCACGCATGCATGTGCTATCACACATATGCACACTCTTTTGGTACCCAAGCAAAAACAGATTCACCCTCACTGGTTTAGAGGGTGCGAGAGAATTTTTGTAGCCAAACCAACAGGCAGTGGTCCAGTACTATCAATATCAGATACTATTTTGAAGCCTTCTTCATTTGCAATGTTTTAATTAATCAAGCACATTCATTCATTCATTCATTCATTCATTCATTCATTCATTCATTCATCCATTCCCACCTTTGCAAGTCTATGTCTGCTTACATTCACCCTTTTTAAATGCTACATTTTCTATGAGGCATATAGCAGAGCTTGTCCTGTAAATTAATTATTACCCTTCCCTTTAAAAAAAGGTAGATTCTGTAGTATTTTAAAGTTAGGTTATTCAACCAGTTTTTCTTCATTATGTAGATGACTTCACAACATTTAAAAAAATATATTTTAGGAAGCTAAGGCATTTTGATGGTATCCTGTCCTAGGTAGTCTTTGGGTTTGTGAGAGTTAGCTGCAATTCTAAAATTAACTTCTTCAAGGTATTTTTCAAGGTTTCATTCATCTTCTCAACTTTTCTCAATGAATGGGGAGAAAAAGCCAAATGAAATTGCCAATCAATATCCAATTGTTCCATTATCTGCCTTACAATCTGAGCTATAAAATGTGTGCCTCTATCACTATCAACCTATATCTAAAAATTAAGTGTTCCAGGGTAAATTTCACTGTCATTTGAGCATTCGTTTTCGCACATGGAAATGCTTCCATCCATCCCGGTAAACGGTCTACTATTACTAACATATACTTCAATGTTTACATGGCTGGCATCTCTGTATAGTCTACTTGAATACACTGGAATGGCCAGACCACCAAGTCTCTTCCCCCAGCTACTTGTTTCCGCATAATCTTTTTATTAATTCTAATACAATAGATACTTTTCCTCAAAATTTGCATAGCAGTCACAATGTCAGCATTCCAAAAAACATTCTGCCTTCTTCAAAATTCCAATTTGTTAACAGTGCCATGTTAGCACAACTGAAGAAAACTGAATCTGAAGTCAAGGGGTTATCTCCACCTGGGTTAGAGTTCATTTCTTTGCATCTCCTCCTCCAAGCCATCATATGAAGTTTTCATCTTCTGCTAGCATAATCCTGCAACACCCATCAGCTTCCAGCCCACCGCAGAACAAAAACTGAGCTTTGGAATCTAAAAAGGAATGTGTCATGGCATGCAGCCAACCTCCCTCAAGTTCCCACAGCAAGAAACATTCTAAATGAACATAGTATGACGTCGCAGGCTAAAACCTTTGAATATTTGGTCCTTGGCCTGACAAGTGGCCTCCCCTCAAGAAAAAAAAGTGTGTTCTGCAAAGAGAAAGGAGATACCTAGCATTTTGTATTATCAACCACCTCTCCCCCCCCCAGGGGATCTTTTGGTTTGTCTGGGTGTTTTTCATGGAATAGCTTAATCAATCTGTCAGCTTGAACTCTCCAACTATACACCCAGGTGGATTCCATCCAATGGTTTAGATACTGCAACCAACCCTTAAAGATTCTGAAGTCTAAAAATTCTTCACTTCAAAATGCATCTCCCCTTGACAATGGGGAAAGGCCCCATGAATTTTGTCCCTAGTTTTTTGTTGGGCATTCTCAATTAAATGTATTTAGTGGACAAGAAGACTTGGTCTCCCACTTAGAAAGTGAGGTGAAGTGATTGGTGCTTGTCTGCTTGCTTTTTGTAGGCATTTGCCACTTCAATTAGTGCTTTCTTGGTGTTCTCCCATCCTTTCCTCAGCTTCTCCATCCACTCAGTCAGGGACATTGAAGTGAGGGCCTCCGTAGGTAGCTCCAGCATAGGAATGAACTCTTGACTGCTGATGATCTGGAAAGGGGTTAGCTCCATACTGATGTTGTATGTTGTATGCTACTTCTGTTCTGTTGTATGTTTTATGCTACTTCTGCAAACAGCGGCAGCTCTGCCCAGTTGTCTTGCTGGTAGTCTACATAACAATGGATGTATACCACCATTGCATTTGCACATTCCACTGCACCATTGGTATTTGGATGGAAAGCTGAGCTGAGTCCCTGTGTGGATTCAATGGCACGTAGGAATTCTCTCCAGAATTTGGTGGTGAACTGTACCACTCAATCAGAGATTATCCTTTTGGGGACTCTGTGGAAGCAGTAAATGTGGGTGAAGAACAATTTTGCTAGGCGTCTATTGTCAGTAATCTGGAGCAGATGACAAAGTGGGCTTGCTTGGAGAACAAATCAATGACAATCCAGATTATGGTGTCCCCCTTGCGGTCTGTGAGTTCAGCTATGAAGTCCATAGCTATTTTCCCCCAGGGTTTGCTGGGATTGCCTACTTGATGTAGCAGCCCCGGCAATTTTCCAGGCCTGTGCTTTCTGA
Source organism: Erythrolamprus reginae (assembly GCF_031021105.1). Lineage (NCBI taxonomy): Eukaryota > Metazoa > Chordata > Lepidosauria > Squamata > Dipsadidae > Erythrolamprus > Erythrolamprus reginae. Next base: position 32,925,050 of record NC_091955.1, on the reverse strand, counting down.
TGGCACAGGTGGCTGCCACTTCGGCTTTCATCCTCGGCCACCAAAATTGCCTTTCTGTTAGGTGAAGGGTTTTTAGAAACTCAAAGTGTCCTTCCAGTCGTGACCTCATTGGAGCACTTCCAATCTAAGGCTAGCAGGCATGTACAATTTGGACTCCTTCCAAGCTAAACTTTCCCTCATGGTCAGGATCTCCTTGTTGTCATTAAGCCAGGTGTTGCTGGCTCTAGGTGCTTGGCCTCCAGGCTTGGCCTCTTGTGAGGATTGGGGCTACCAGTTCACCCTCAGAAAGGGGAACACCTACCGCTTCTTTCAGTGAGGAAGGAATGAGCCAGAGATTTTTCCCCACTGGAATGTGCTTCAGTTCAAACTTGAACCACCTAAAGTATTGTGCCCATCGCCTGTTTGGGTGAGAGTTTCCTAGGGGTCTTCAGGGCCCTCGAAAGGTACCTTGGCCCCCTTTAGGAATTGTCTCCAAGTCAGCAACACCCAACGAACAGCATAGGCCTCTTTTTCCCAGATGGTCCATCTCCTCTTGGTGGGGGCAAGTTTCTTCAAAATATAAGCACATGGCAGGAAACGGCTTTTCTCATCCTCCTGCAACAAACACCGCCACCACAGCTACATCACTGGCATCTGATTGGATCATGAACTGACACTCTAGGTCTGGGTGCTATAGGATAGGTTTCTTGGCAAATAGTCGCTTGAGCCACTTGAATGCTTTTCCACACTTCATCATCCATCCAATTGGCTGGTTGGGCTTTGGCTTGGTGGGTGATGGGCCAGTTTTTAACAGTTCTGTCAGCAGCAGCACTACCTCAGCGAAGGCTGGGATGAATTGCTAATAGAAGTTAGCGAAGCCTTAAAAGCTTTGAAGTTGCTTGCATGTGTATGGGACCTGCCAATCAAGTACCGCTTTCACCTTCCCTGGGTCCATCTCTATCCCATCTTTGGAGATACGGTATCCTAAGTAGTCTAGGTTTTGTGGAAAACTCTAAGTTTTATGGAATTCGCACTTGGAGAGTTTTGCATAAAGCTGGGTGGCTAGGAGCTTTCTTAAGACTTGACACAGTAGACCGAACTAATTTCAATAGAAAAAGGGGTAAGACAGGGATGCCCAATGTCCCCTTTGTTATATATATTAACCCAGGAAATACTACTAAACAAAATTCAACTAAATAATGAAATAAAAGGAATTAAGATAAAAGACGAAGAGTACAAATTACAGGCATACGCAGACGATATTGTACTTTTCTTAGAAGATCCTATAAGTTCTGGCCCAGAACTAATTAGAGAAATAGAAATTTGTGGGGAACTCTCAGGACTAAAAATTAATAAGCAAAAAACTATGCTTATGACAAAAAATATGACTACAAAACAAATTAAAAAATTGGAAGAAATTACAAATCTACAAACTACAAAAAAAATTAAATACTTAGGACTAATATTATCAAATAAAATTTCATCTCTCAAAAAAGATAACTATAACAAACTCATACAAGAAACTAATAAAAACTTAGAAAAATGGAAGGATTTGCAACTATCCATGTTAGGTAGAATCGCTGTGATAAAAATGGACATTTTACCCAAATTCCTCTACCTTTTTCAAACTGCCCCTATTAATATTGAACAAAAATTTTTCAAAGACATTAATAAAACTTTTTCAAAATTCATTTGGCAAAATAAAAAACCCAGAATTCAATTCAGATACCTCCAAGACACCAAAAACAGAGGAGGATTAGGACTCCCCGATTTGAAACAGTATTACACCGCAGCGTGCCTAACATGGCTAAAAGAGTGGATTAATCTCACTAATAAAAGAATACTGGTACTTGAGGGCCATGATCTACAGATGGGGTGGCACGCCTATTTATGGAGTGACGATAAACAAAAACAAACTGCCTTTAATAAACACATGATAAGAAAATCTCTCCTTAAAACCTGGTATGAGACTAAAAGAAAATTTTATAACAAAATTCCTAGGTGGCTATCTACTATGGAAGCCATAGTATATCCGAATTTGATAGACCCAACCAAGACCATAAAATATAAAGATATCTTACACCCAAATGGAGAACTTAAAACTAAACAAGAATTGGAATTACAAAACTATAGGATGGACGAGTGGACATATATACAAATAAAATCCAGATATAATAAGGATAAACAAACACCAGGTATAGCAAATTCCACCCAAACTCTGGACAAGATCTTAACAGGAAATGTGGAAAAACAGATAACCAAACTGTACCAGATTTTACTAGAACAGGAGAAAGAAAAAGAGATGATTAAAAATCCAATGGTAGCCTGGGAGAAAAATATACAAAGGGAAATCCATATAGCAGAATGGGAGAAAACATGGAATACAATAACTAAAATCACCCTATCATCAGCCTATAAAGAAAACTATTACAAATTATTTTACAGGTGGTATCTACCACCGGCAGGACTTGCCAAAATTTACCCAGCACTACAAAACGTATGCTGGAAATGCAATAAAGAAAAAGGAACTTTCTTCCATATGTGGTGGTCCTGCTCTAAAATTCAAAAAATTTGGGAAACAATTTAAAAATGGTTAAAGGAAATTACGAAGGAGGAAATAGAGTACTCACCGGAGGGGATGCTCCTTGGAATTTGGAAAAGATCATACTCTAAACAAACCCTTTTTTTATTGACTCACATAAACACAGCTACAAGAATTGCAATAGCGCAAACATGGAAGAACGAACAGACTCCCAATGTAAATTTAATAATAGACAAGATATATACATGTGCAGAAATGGACGAGATGACAAACCTACTTAAGGGAAACAGAATCAATGAAACTAAAAGAATGTGGAACAATTGGCACGAGTGGATTCAAAGGAAAAGATTTGTATAATTCTATACAAAATAGCAGTACAAACCTTAAAAAAAATGAAAATACCATTTGAATGTTTTTACCATGTTTTGCATTGCATAGTATTAAGTTAATATTATCTATATAACAACTGTAACCGGTAAAAAAGTTGGATAAGACCTGTAAACTGTATAAACAAATTGTGATATATGTATCTATAAAACAATAAAAAGATTTGGAAAAAAAAAAGACTTGACACAGTAGTTTCACATACTCTTCCATCATCTCACTATATATGAGAATATCATCCAAATAAACGAGCATCCCCTTGAACAAATAGGGCCGAAGCACCTCATTGATGTACTGCATGAAGACCATGGGGGGCCCTTGTAGCCCAAAGGGCATGACTCTAAACTGGAAACTCTCCAGTTTGCAAGCCCACTGGATGTTTCTTCACCCAAGGTTTCACATCAGCAACCTCTTTTTTAAAATTCTGAAGTTGTCCTTCTGCTGTGCCTGCAGCCATTTCCTGCTTACTGTTAGTTGTTCCAGTTTGAGCATAAGGAGTGGGGCTTGGACAAGTAGCAAACATTAAGGGATCCCATCCCTTTTTCTTCTTCTCCTTCTCATACAATACTGACCACGATATCAGTGGAGCTGTCCATTGCACATGAATCCATGGAATCACATACATCAATTGATCTGTCAACTTTTTCTTTTCCAGCACTCTCTTTAATGCATTCACTCAATACATATCAGTCTCACCAAATTTATTTCAATGATAATTTGGTTTAACTAAAATGTAATGGGGCCAAAGTCTAATACAATATTCAATCATGCTCACCATGTTTAACCCCCTTGTATATGGACTGAGCCAATCCTCATTCTACTGTGTTAACAACTCACCTAAAGGTGAGGAAATAGGTATAGATGGCATGTTTCATCAACAGCTTTAGTTAAAAGAGCCCCCATTATTTATGGTTTTATTTTTTCCCTATTATTCTTTCCCCAAGCTTAATCTCCTGACTCCTCTGAACATCTTCCCCTCAGCACCACACTCACACAGATGTCTCTGTGCACAGGGTTAATTTCAGCACACCTTCAGAGATCACAATCAATCTCCCAGTGCTACCCTTATTTCCTTACAACAATAAACACATCACCACCTGCTGTTTAAGGAGTCAAACACTTAAGTGATTCATTACTCACCCAAGTCCATACATGTACAACGGTGCCTTGCTGCTCAGGTCTGCTGCTACTGTTCAGTTCATCTTGGAGCATCCTCCTGGATGAAGGAAACCCTCTCTCTAGCTGCCATAAAAAACAACACCAGTGTGTGTGTGCAGGTAGTCTGGTTCCAAAACTTTCTCTCACCCAGAAAGGAAGTCCATAATTCTCAAATGAGCCCCCAAGCTTGTGGTAAAAATTCACCAAGTAATTCCACAGCAGTTAATATGAACAGCAGCAGGCTTTATTACTTTAATCGAAGGACCTCCATCAGTGAAGAAAACACTCTCCAACACACAAAGGTAAAATATACATTCAAGCATGGAGTTTTTAATATGATAAACATATTTTTCTCTGGAAAGTCTCTTCCCATCACGACGCTATCACACACTTCCTCAACTTGTTCTTTACCACATCTTCTTCTCAGCAAACACTTCCTCTGGACATTCCCCTTCAGCAAATTCCCCTCAACAGATATCCTGTTTTTCACAGGATATCTGATTAGCTGACAGGTAAAAATTCATTTCTGCAAGCATACAAGATCACAAAAGTTTACATAAATTTATTTGGATATAAGGTACAATATGATTATATTAAAAATATGTTTGGACTTATGTTTTTCTCTCTACAATAATAACAATAAAAAAATAATCTTTTCTCTCCATTTTCTCCCAGACAGACTCCAGCCATTCGCTGCAGTGTAGGTACTTAGCTATTGATATAAGTTGGTTGGTGGATGAAAAATACCCAGTGCTTTAGGGGGTATATTCATTTGTATTGAATTCCTCTACACTGCTTGGATAAACGCTGGCAATTTTCTTAGCAAGGTTTTTTTCAGACATTGTTCTCCATTACCTTCTTCCTAGGGCTGAGGAGAAGTGACTGGTCCAAGGTTTCCCAGCTGGTTTTGTGTCTACGGCAGCACTAGAACTCATGTCTCCCAGTTTATAGATTTATTCTTTAATCACTATATTAAACTTTAGGGATACATTATATCCATATAATGATAATTTTTCCATTTTTTTGTCCCTCTTTTTTTGAGGAGGGAATCTTTTTCATTTTTTGTTTTAAATAATGTTAGCCTATTCTAAACCTTGGGGGGTTTAACTCATTGTTGATTTCTGGTGACTTTCATTATTTTCCCTCTCACTGTGATTAAAATGTTATTGCTTATTTTCCACAATTGTGATTGAAATACCCAGAAAAGCCTCATCCCCATTTCAGTTTTGGGGAAAGTTATATAAAAACTGAATCTAGAAAAATCAAATGATGTAGATGAAGAACTGAATAGAGATGAAGAAGCTTCTTGGACCAGAAGCAAAAGTCTTCAAAGAAAAACCAGACTCCAGTTGACTCTTGAAAAAGCACCTTTGGGATATCCACGACCTGAATGACTGAGAATCTCCATAGACAGATGTAGATGAACATATGAATGAGTGTGTAAATCATGTCAGTGTAGTGGTATGAGCATGAGAATAAAATAATAAGCAGGAATATTGGTAATTGATAAAGATAAAATGTTTGGTTTCCTACATGGAAGGGATTCTTTTTAAAACAAGAAGAAGGCAGAATCTCTTGTTACAGGATAAATCACTTACAGAAACAATTTCAAAACCATCCATGCACAAATATTTCATGAAATCTTCAATTCTCTAGAATCAGAAAAATGTTTTATTTGTCTTACAAGAAAAATTGGAGAATACTTAGGACAATACCCTTTCTCTAGATTCTACATGTCTTTGTATTTTTTTAGGATTTGTAAAGATACAAATAGAGCTCCTCTTCCAGTCTTCCTAACTGTTCCTTTAAGATATTGACTAACCATTCTTTAAGGACATAACATAATCTTCATCTCAACTTCATCCCATAGCTGAAACTGCAAAATGTATATTTAACAAATCTAACATTTTTTTAAAAAGTGCTTTCCATCTCCTGCCAAAAAAAAAAAAAGTTAAATGTATTGCTTCATTGGCCCTGTGGTAATGATGTGTCAGAATCTATCCAAGTCCTACTGGTTACTCTTGGGCATATCAGTGGACCTTTCTTTCTTGTCACTAAGAACTTCCCTGCGTGGTGACTGTTCTGTTCTGGTGTCAGCCCCAATAATTAGATGTACACAACTTGTCTAATTCATAACAGCATTTAATATACAGTGATCCCTCGATTTTCGCGGTCTCGATTTTCGCGAAACTCTATACCACGGTTTTTCAAAAAATAATAATTTAAAAATACTCCACGGTTTTTTTTCTATTCCACGGTTTTTCCCACCCGATGACGTCATACGTCATCACCAAGAATCACTTCTCTGTCTCTTTCTCTTTCTTTCCTGTCATTCTCTCTCTTTCTCTATCTCTCCCCCTCTTGCTCTCTCTCTTTTTCTCACTTTCCCTCTCTTGTTTTCTTTCTCTCACTCTTTCGGGCGAGCGGCGGGCGGGCGAGCGGCAAACGGGCGAGCAGCGAGCGGCGGGCGGGCGAGCGAGCGGCAGGCGGGCGGCGAACGGGCGGCGGGCGGGCGAACAGGCGAGCGGTGGGCGGGCGGGCGAACGGGCAAGCGGCGGGCGAACGGGCAAGCGGCGGGCGGCGGGCGGGCGGGCGAGCGGCGAGGGCGCGCATGCGCAGATGGTGTTTTTACTTCCGCACCACTATACCGCGGAAAATAGATTATCGCGGGAGGTCTTGGAATGTAACCCCTGTGATAATCGAGGGATCACTGTATACAAAAGGTTCAATATAATAAAAGCCTTTAAAGAGTCTTTTTAGCGGGAGAAGTAAACCAGCAACATTTTATCATTTGGCTAAAATTCCAGAGAAAAGATAACACTGTAACAGTTACCAGTTGTACCTAGAGTTCTTAGATGAAGTCCTCAATAAAATAATTGGAAGAGCCAATAACATTAGCAGAGTCAAGAAAGTAACTGTTTAGATCCAAACTGAAAAACAAGAGACAAGACAAAATGATAACACAATGAATGGCGTTGTTTCTCTGTAACAAGGTGGGGCATGCCTCACCCTTAAATAATGTGAGGGTGTGACCCAATGACCCAACAGCATTTATTTGTTTGTTTGTTTGTTTGTTTGCTTGCTTGCTTGCTTGCTTGCTTGCTTATTTATTTATTTATTTATTTATTTATTTATTTATTTATTTATTTATTTATTTATTTATTTATTTATTTATTTATTTATTTATTTATTTATTTATTTATTTATTAGATTTATATGCCGCCCCTCTCTGTAGACTCGGGGTGGCTCACAACAACAATAGAACAATTCAAGACAAATCTAATAATTTAAAAACATTTTAAAAACCTGTTATTAAAGCAGACATACACACAAACATACCATACATTAATTGTATAGGCCCGGGGGAGATGTCTCAATTCTCCCATGCCTGATGGCAGAGGTGGGTTTTAAGGAGTTTACGAAAGGCAAGGAGGGTGGGGGCAGTTCTAATCTCAGGGGGGAGCTGGTTCCAGAGGGTCAGGGCCGCCACAGAGAAGGCTCTTTCCCTGGGACCCGCCAAACAACATTGTTTAGTCGATGGGACCCGGAGAAGGTCAACTCTGTGGGACCTAATCGGTCGCTGGGATTCGTGCGGCAGGAGGCGGTCCCGGAGATATTCTGGTCTGATGCCATAAAGGGCATCACTTTCAATTGTGACCAGAAATTGATCGGCAACCAATGCAGACTGCGGACTGTTGGTGTAACATGGGCATACCTTGGGAAGCCCATGATTGCTCTCGCATCTGCATTCTGCACGATCTGAAGTTTCTGAACACTTTTCAAAGGTAGCCCCATGTAGAGAGCATTACAGTAGTCGAATCTCGAGGTGATAAGGGCATGAGTGACTGTGAGCAGTGAGTCCCCGTCCAGATAGGGCTGCAACTGCTGCACCAGGCGAACCTGGGCAAACGCCCTCCTCACCACAGCCAAAAGATGGTTCTCTAATGTGAGCTGTGGATCGAGGAGCTGTGGATCGAGGATGCCCAAGTTGCGGACCCTCTCTGAGGGGGTCAATAATTCCCCCCTGTCCTTGGGAGGCAGAACCCACAGCCACTCCTTCTTATCCGGGTTGAGTTTGAGTCTGTTGACACCCATCCAGACCCCAACAGCCTCCAGGCACCGGCACATCATTTCCACTGCTTCGTTGACTGGACATGGGGTGGAGATGTACAACTGGGTATCATCTGCCTACTGATGATACCTCACCCCATGCCTCTGGATGACCTCATTACCTATGAGTGAGTCCTCTCCCAGCCAATCAGATATCTCTCTTCCTTTGACCTTCACACTGTGGCATCCAGAAGAGGCTCCATCTCTGCCTCTGATTTGCTGAACCCTAGACCTCCTGTGTCATTCCCTGATTGGCTGAGCCCTGGATATGCTGTGTTCTTCCCAGATTTGCTGAGCCCTGGACATGGGAAGTGCTGTGTCATTCCTGACAGGAAATGCTGAAGGCCCTGGTTCCTCATCACTATCCCTGTCCCTGTCAGGTACTGCATCTTCGGACATTGTGCGCAAAACAAAAGCAAACCATCACAGTGATTTTGGCCTGGGCAGCAGAAATGATGAAATGGTGGCAAAGTCAGTGTATGTTACTGCCCTTATTGTGTCTACAGTTTCTTGCTCAGCTGCCCTGTTTAGGGTGACCCGTTCCCTCCTGAATGAGGTGGAAGTGGTGGAACCCTTGCAGGGTAGAGCCCCATCTCTATGGAATCAACTCCCTCACCCCTGATGTCTGTACTTCTCCCACCTTACTGGCCTTCCGTACTTCTTCCACCCTACTGGCCACCCTAAAGGCCATGAAGACCTGGCTTTGCCAGCAGACCTGGTAACTATGAACTAACAACTATCATGGCCAAATCATATGAATGGTATGCATGTATGTTGTCTTTACTGTATTGTTTAATTATGGGTTCTTAAATCAGGGTTTAAAAGTTTTATATAGTATATTCAACTTCTTTTTATTGCTGTTGTATTTATATTGTTATTGTAAGCCACCCTTTGGGATTGGGTGGCATAGAAGTCGAATTAAACAAACAAACAAACAAGCCAAGGCGCTGATTTCCATTCCTCTATGCTACTGGAAATGATTGGTGGATGCTTCTCTTCTCAGTAAGAACCTCTTCTCCCAATTATTTTTCCTAGCTTTCCTAACTTGTCAGCATTAAAACTCTCAGGACAGCACCACAAAATGGGCTCATCAGTAAGCCAGAGCAGAGGTTGGCTGTTCGAAATTCTGTTATAAATTATGGCACAATATTTTGGGGGCAGATCATAGACTTGAGAAAAATATGTTAAACTGGCTAACTGGACAGGTCACAATGTTAATATTTTTTTATACTTTTTAAGCTGTGCATAGAAGATAAAGAAGTTTGTTGAATGATATTCTAAATTAGGAATCTCAAATTTGTGGCCTGTAGGTTGTGATGTTGCTATCTGCATCATTCTGCACCCACCCTCCCATTTTACTCACATACAACAGGAGAAAGATAGCAACAACTTGTTGATCCTTTGGCTGGAAAGAAAGCAAATCATGTAGAGGTCTCAAAAATATGCATTCGGGAGGGCAGGCTGAGGAGAAGCTACATAATAGCAGGGGTCCATCCTACTAAGGCTTTAACATTAGAAGCACAGGTTGCCCCAGATAGTGCAACTGAAGGATGAGTCCACATCTAATTGCACACCAAAGCACTGTCACACCCAGGACCTATTTAGTCACCACTGAGTCATGGAACAAACTTTTTACTCAGGTTTTCAGTTTTCAACTCCATTACTCAGCGGAAGTAACGTGCTGGTGTCTGGAGGCTGTGAGGGTTTGGATGGATCTTAACAGGCTCAGGCTCAACCCTGACAAGACAGAGTGGCTGTGGGTTTGTCCCAAGGATAATCCCACTTGTCCATCTATCACTTTTGAGGGTAGCATCTTACCCCCTTTGAGAGGGTCCGCAACTTGGGCATCCTCCTTGATTCACAGCTGATCCTAGAACACCATCTTTCAGCTGTGGCGAGGGAGACGTTCACCCAGGTCCGCCTGGTGTGCCAGTTGCAGCCCTATTTGGACAGGGAGTCTCTACTCACAGTCACTCATGCCCTAATCACCTTGAGGTTCGATTATTGCAATGCTCTCTACATGAGGATACCTCTGAAGAGTGTTTGGAAACTGCAGGTAGTGCAGAATGCAACCATGTGAGCAGACATGGGCCTTCTCAGATATGCCCATGTTTCCACAGCACTCCATGAGCTTCAGTTCTGCTGATTAGTCTCTGAACACAATTCAAAGTATTGGTTATGACCTATAAAGCCCTACATGGCACCGGATCAGACTACCTACAGGATCGTCTTCTGCCTCACGTATCCCAGTGACTGGTCAGGTCCCACAGAGTTGGTCTTCTCCACATCCTGTCAGGCAGACAATGCCGCTGGTGGGGGCCTAGGGGAAGAGCCTTCTCTGTGGCAGCCCCAACCCTGGGAATGAATTCCCTCCCCACTCTTCCATAAGGTTTCCATAAGGTTCTGAAAACCCACCTTTGCCGACAGGCTTGGGGCCACTGAGTTGCTAATATCTAGCCCTGGCCAATGATTAAATGTATGTATGTATGTATGTATGTATGTATGTATGTATGTATGTATGTATGTATGTATGTGATTGATTAAATTTTAAGTATTGGGGTTTTAAGGCAGTATTTTAAATGTAGATTTTATTGTAGAGTTTTATCATATTTTTGCATAAATTTACTCTAAGCCGCCCTGGATCGCAGGAGAAAGGCGGCATAGAAATTGAATAAATAGAGAGAGAGAGAGAATGAAAGAAAGAAAGGAAGGAAGAAAGAAAGAAGAAAAGAAAGAGAAAGAAAGAAAGAAGAAAAGAAAGAGAAAGAAAGAAAAAGAAAGAAAGAAAAAAAGAAAGAAAGTCAAAGCAAATATAAACTTGTGATTATAACTGAAACAGATTTCTGCACTGGCTATATTTTCTTATACCTTCACACACTTTACTTTTGGGGCCATTTCTTGTCTACACTGCTGCCTCATTTTCTGATTATTTTGTCTAAGGAAACCATAAGGCAATCTGATGGAGAAGAAGCTTTGTACAAGGCAGTGATGCTAGGTTGGTGTCTCCAAACCAGCTTTAGAAGAAGCAGGCTGGCAAATTTCCTCTTCTACTCCTACTTACACCCCACTCAAGAACAATCTAGAACCCAACTCTAAAGTCAATCGAAATTCCCAAACATCATTGCGCTGTGCAATGATGCATCACTTAAACTGCTTATATTCACTACTGTGGCTGCATAGCTTTCAGGCTTAAGAACACATGTTCCTTGTTAGAATTTAAGACATTGGTTCTAAAGCCTTTCATCCTCTAGTTGCTACTTGTCACAGCAGAGTTCAGAATGTCCATTTTAAAAGTAATAAATACTTATTTGATGCTTTTTTTGAGAGAGAGTTAATGATTAGAACATTTCTAGAAAAACCAAATCAAGTTTGCAATATTGACTATCCTATCTCTTACAGTGATTTTGTTCTTGCAAATTCTGGAATGGATAGTGTCGAAGTATAGTGTCTTACTAATTAATTAGATTTGTTACAATCTGGCATCAGGCCTGAAAGAAAGTTGTTCACATAGGTAGACATTTTATTCAATGAAACAATCTTAGGGCTGTAATCATTTTTGGGCTACACATCATCATACTAAAATTAGTATTCCATACATGGATATTATGAATTTCAGCAACAGCTTGTTAACATACAGTAAGCAACAAAAGTCAGCTTATTTCACAGTATTACTTGGTTTGGAGAGCCAGTTTCATTACACTTTCTAAGTATCCCATCATTTTTAGTTACCTTTGATGTTCCATTATGATTGCTTTATATCTAGAAATGTATTTGTTTATTTCTGAGATTTAGAGGCTGTCTGATTCCAAAATTACTGAGCAGTGTAATATAATATAAGAAAAACAAGAAAAAATAGCAAGAAAATTCTATGCATACTGACAAACACATTCCCTCTAATAAAAAAAAAAAAGTCCCCAGGAGGGCTCTATAGAGACCCTATCCAGAGTTTTAAAACCTTCTTGAATGTTATTAGGGTGAGAATGATATGGATATGGGATTGGGTGGAAGTCTTATTCCAGAGGGTAGCATTGCAACAGACAAGGCATGTTTCTGGGTTCCAATAGATTATATTGATTGAGGGTGACCCAGAATGCACCAAATGATTTTTTTTTAAAAACAATTTAAACCAAAATAAAAACATAGCATGTAAAACATGCATAACAAATAAAAGCCATAACAATGCACAGTATTCCTACAGTCCTTTGGGATTGGGCAGCATAGAAGTCGAATAAATAAATAAATAAATAAATAAAACAAAAAAAACCCTAGCCATCAAATCCCCAAATCAAAGTTTTATTCCTATCTTTTTTGAGTAAAAGTCCAAATTGATTTCCAAGTGGAAACAAGGCTAGAATTTTTTTCTTTTTCATCAGTATTGCTTTCTCAGCCAGCTCCATTTTTCCCTTATAGAAATTTGCATATTTTCCCACCTCTGTGCATATAGAAAGCTTGTTACTATTATCATATATAACAACAAAATTTTCCATCTGCATATCCACAATATTTAAAAGAATATTTAAAGGAAAATCTTAGGATTTTATTTGCTCATCATTTTTTAATATCAGCATGCATCAAAGATTTCCTACTGTTCTTACTCCACCAAAGGTGATAAAAGATACTTTCACATTGATCCATTCACATTATATTTTCAGCTCTTTTTTGATATTCCCTTATACATTAATGATTTATCAAGTGTTTTTAAATACCAATAATATATCATTTTATAAACATTTCTTTCAGATTGTAAGTCATCATAAACTTTAATCCTTTACTCCAAATGTTTTTTCGTTGCTCAAGCAAAATATTATGTCTGAAGTATTTTGCAATCGTTAATGTATCCTCCTTATTCATTTTCAATTGAAATTTATGAGATCATGATAAAAGATTGACAGTTAACAATATACTGCCCATGGAAAATATTAGATACCATCTTAGAAAACTGACATACTTTTTAAAAAACCTACAACCTAATAGAAAGTTCTCCTGCACATGTTTTATTGAGCTTTATTAAACAGTGTACAGTAAAAGCAATGCCCTGCTTTGTACAACTTCACTTCTTTTGTGCAAAGGAATTAGTGACTCCATCTACTCAAGCTATTTTTTGTTTTTTGAATTGAAGTGTTTGTCTTATTATGGATCAATCTCAAGTGATTAACACCATCCAATAATGCAAATTAATTATAAGAATAATCTCATACACAGAAGAGAAAAAAGGATGGGATTTATAGAATTGGACATGTTAATCTTTGCAGCACCTCTGGTGTTTATCATTAAACATCTAGCTTCTAGGTAGAAACATCTTTCAGAGGCAAGAGTGAAATTCTGGAAGTTTCTTTTCCTAGTACATAAATAATATAGAACACCACAGTTCACAATATTTCTTGATTCAAGCAATGCTGCTGATTCAGTATGTATAGCATAGCATAGCATAGCAATTATTAGCATTTGTTAAGTAAATGACCCCAGTCTATCTTTCTTGTCATGTATCATGGTTAATAAATACCAGTACAATATTGGATGGTTAATTTTTAGGTAATTGTTCAGAAACTGAAAGACTGAAAACATAGCCATCTGAAATGGAAGAATCAAAAATCAATGGTCACTTAAAGAGATAATAGGGAACATTGAATTTAACCTGCTCAAACATCTATTTGATTATGGATCTATAGAAAAAGTCTGTGAATACTGAAACAAAATGAATGAAAATTAGAGAATTATTTCTATGTGAAACAGCTACAGAGGAACCATTTTATTTGCCTAGTTAACTTACTAGCTCTGGGAAAGCTTGAAAATATATGATGCACACCATGAAAAATGGATTTATGAAATTACAGTTTTATTCTAATTATTCATTTTAGGAAGTGGTTTGGATGAAGTGGTAAATGATCCTAAACCTCTCTGTCTCAATAAGAAAACCCCCTCAGCAGCTGGTCTGTTGAAGGTTGTTAGTCATTAGTGCAGGAATAGTCGCTTTTCTAAATGCCGGATAAGAAAGAATTCAATTTTTAAAAGATATAATGACAGAATTATAAAAGTAACATTCCTTATATAATGGATTTTCCATTCCAATGTTTCTTCACTGTAATCTTTTAAAATTATGCAAAAAATTATTATTTAAGTCATAGTAAGGAATTCATTAGAAGATTAATAGTTCTGGTTTACCAATTCGCTTACCAAGTCACTTAATTATTTAGTTCATTAATTCTGTAAATGTCAAGCTTGCCATGAACTCTGGTAATTTGCATAAGTAAGGTAATAGTTCCACCAGCAATCATAGTCACACAGGAATTTGGTGTCATTTGAAGATTCCAAATAAGAAGAAGAAAAATTGTGTTATGTGTATATATGAATAAGGAACTCCATAATGAAAGAAATAGAGTTTTCTTCTCAGTCTTTCCTGACTCAAAGAAGAACTAAGGACAGAGGGGGGAAATGTACAAATAAAATGTGATAATAAGTAGGATTCTAGATTTTAGGGATCAAATAGGAAATGATAAGGAATGATCACTCATGCAAATCAGTAACTTTAGATTTTATAGTTAATAAGGTACTCTTTTGATATTGTTGTATGAATGTTACTACTAACTCCAAAATACTGTGTACACCTGACAACAATATACATTCATTTATGGGAAAGCAGTTGATAGCTAACAGAATCATCGCAGTGGAACTACTTAGCACAAGGAATAGGCCAGTTTTTTCAATTGGGAACTACCCAGATAAGGTGGATTCCAGATCTACATCTACAACTAGAGCAGGGCTGTCAAACTTGCAGCCTGCAGGCCAAACTATCATGCGCTGGCCACACCCATGCCTAGTTTAGTGAAAGGGGAAAAAGTCCTGATGACGCTGCTGTGGCAATGCAAGTTTGACACCCCTGATCTAGAAGTTACCAGTTTAGAGAAAGCTGTGATGAGACAAATACCAGATGGTCATGAATCTACCAGTATGGCAATATGGCCGCAGCTCAAGCAAAACCTGCCAATCTCCAAAGCAGAGCCATCATCTGTTTTTTCAATAGGTATACATCATAGTTTTCTTTTTTAAGTGTGGTTTTAAATATGTTACGTACAGCAGAACAAGCTGGACAATGAAATAACTAATGAGAAATAGCCTCTCACCTGCCATTCTCACTGAAAGTGGAAATCATGAGTAGCTGATGTTATTTATGGTATATATATATCCCCTATTAGTGCTGATTGTAGAGATATTAAACATTGCTCATATCTAACCAAAATTTTTATTACTGCATATAATTGGATAACTTTGTTGTTAATAATGGCAATTAGAATAATCTATTCAGAAGTATTGAATGTCTTATTCTTGGAAGTCAATGGAGCTGTCAAAATATTCCCAAGTGCAAAAATACCCGGTGAATATCCGCAGAGGTAAATGTGTAAATGTTCACCATACATGTGTTGTGATCAATAAAATGTTCTGTTGGAAAATATTTTATTTGCTTCAATAGGCAAAGTTTATCTGGGAATTTGAAAAATCCAATGTGTAAATGCTCTATATCGCTACCCAGAGGAAGGATACAGTGGTGGAAACTGGATTATCAAAAACCCTGAGGGATGGTTTAATATCTCTATTATCTCTATTTGGACAGAAATAGTACAATGATAGCTGCAAATTATAAATACACTTAAAAAAAAAAAATTATTAGGTTTTATATATTAAAAAAACAAGACACAGACACAACTTTCAGACGAACGTCAACAACAATACAAATACAAATCCAACTATTTTTTTGTTAAGTTAATATCGAATTAATTTTTTCTTATCCATAAGTTATAAAAATATTTATCTGTACCTATATTCTAGTATCATACATGTTGTTTTCATAAACCCATTTTCCTTTTTTCTTTCCATTTATACCACATTACCCAGGTGTTATAGTAATCCAAATCTTTTCTATCATTCATTGCCATAGTTAGCCGGTCCAACTCTCCACAATCGTATATTTTCTTAATTATTTCTCTATCTTCAGGTATTTTTGAATCGTTCCATCTTTGTGCATATACCATTCTCACCGCAGTCACAATATGGATTAATAAATACTTTATATTCCTTGTATAGGTTTTTCTTATGATTCCCTGTAAGAATAATTCCGGCGTAAATTCAATGTTACTTGCTGTCATTTTCTGCAACTAATTTCCCCAGTATTTTTAAACTTCTTTAACTTTTTAAAAGTGTATTAAATTATAAATACACTTTTAAAGGAGTTATCGTGGGTCATCTTGATTTTGCTC
Source organism: Erythrolamprus reginae (assembly GCF_031021105.1). Lineage (NCBI taxonomy): Eukaryota > Metazoa > Chordata > Lepidosauria > Squamata > Dipsadidae > Erythrolamprus > Erythrolamprus reginae. The sequence continues at coordinate 32,908,625 of NC_091955.1, read as the reverse complement.
ATATCCCAAAGAAGAAATGGGAAGAATCACTGTAGCCTTTAAAAAAAAAAAAGTGCCATAAAATATTGCTTAGGTTTCATCAGATTTAACTCTAGTGTGTCTTTCAAATACAGCATTCCTAATTTTTAAAAATTAAAAATTGCACCATTTAGTAATATACCAGATATAATTACCTATATTACTTTATTAAAATAGCTAATCCCCATAGCATTTTTTCTAGAGAAACATTTCATTATCAAAAATCCTATTGAAAAGCTGACAGATTGCATAAAATGATCCTTATTTACATCAGACTAATGATTTTGCATTATTCACACTTAAGTTTAATGTACACGATCCTGGGCTAATGCAAAATGGGCCCGCGGTTACCTAAATAGTTGTCAAATTTTATTGAATTTTTAAACTGTATTTATAAGAAGAAAAACCCTGTCAGAAGTACCACTTTTTACATATAAAGCCTTCTAGCTATTTATTAAGCTTGAATGAAAAACATCAGTGGCTGGTCATTATGTCCCATGTAAAATAATTTGATGGTCTCTGATGCATGCCAGATAAGTAAGGCCATCTTAAATAATTTTTATTGTGAAAAGATATTCTTCCATTAAAAATTCTATGCACCACTAAAATCCCTGGAGAAAAGTGAAACCCTCGTAAAACAAAAATAGACGCTATCATCTTTAAGGACAATGAGAAGCAAACCTTTCTGATGCCAGCATCTCCCTTTAGTCTCTCATGCCAATCAAAAAGGTACATCATTATAAGACCCTCTTCCATCTTGATTAGAATTGCAAGCAAACTCCATAAAACCTGGGATGGAAGAATGGGCCTCTGCAAAGGGGGGTACTTGCCTTGCTGGATAAAATGTAATCCCCAGATTCTCAGTTTCTTTTGAAAAAGAGCCCACTTGTTTTATTTTGTTTTAAAGTGGCAGTGCTCTTCATTCATTTAGCCAAGGAATGAACAGTTTTAATAATGACTGACATATAACTTATGTGTCAAAAGTTCTTTTCTTTGTGTGTTCATAAAGAAATGAATTGTTCATAAAGAAATGAATTTGGGATGGCCACTGTTGACTGTGTCTATCCAAAGGGGAAAAGCAAAAACAGGGATTTGTAAGGACAGACATTTCTAAAATTTGTAATTTTTCAGAACTTATAAAAAGCTAGCCTGTCGAATTATGTAGATCAAATCTATTGTAATGTTGGCAAAATCAGGATAGTAGCTAAGAAATTGTCCAGTATGACAGCCTACAAGATGATCCAACATTATTAATCCCATTTGTGTAGCAGACATGACAACTGACACTTACATGGGCATCTGCAGTGCAGGCAAATGATAAAAAGGAGTATAATATCATATTGATGATGCAAGCATTGTATCTTATGTATGTGTGTGACAGATGTCAGGATTGTTGCTTCTTATACTATTTATTGCCTAGAGTGGGACACTGAGACATGAACAATATGAAGAAAGCAGCACCAAGTATTGCTGTCATGGAATGTGACTGTGCTGCTCACCTAATGGTGTAGAGAAAGATGGCAATTAGATGGTTCACTGTTAATCTGCACATATGAATGAATATTGTATTTTTCCATCAACCAGCATTTACATGGTTCCCAGTGACTAGATCATTCAGTCCCAACCTGGTTCTTATGTCACCTATGGCCATGCTGACTGGCACATCCCAGAATTGCAAATGCCAATTAAGAAAAGTTGAACTGGGCCGCTTTGTTTCCTCTATTTGCCATCAACTTAGATTTGACAACACACATGCACGCACACAAATATATAGACAATATAAATGTGGTATATAATAAGAATAATAATCATAGCTTTAATTAATTACTTAAGGTAAGGACTATTATTTTGCAAAATTCACCATTCTCTGTTTTGGTTTATTTTTTGAAATAATGAGACATTAAATAGAGCTTGTGCAGTTTTTTAGGTACTTAAAGTGCCTGCCAAATTAATAGCTATATTGCATTGAATGCTATTTATTTATTTATTTATTTATTTATTTATTTATCCATCCATCCATCCATCCATCCATCCATCCATCTATCTACTTACTTACTCACTCACTCACTCTCACACACTCACTCACTCGCTTGCTTGCTTACTTACTTACTTACTTATTTGGATTTCTAGTTCCAGGGGACTCAGGGCAGCTATTAATATTTATAGGTTAATAAGTGCAAGTTATTGAAGAATAGAGCACAATGTTATTTAATCACAGAAGATTTTGCAATGTAGAGATCTTGAAAATATCTATATTAAGAGAAGAAAGCTCTCTTAGCTCTATATTGTAATTTCAGATTGATTCAACTTATTTCCATTCATGTTGAAGGGCTGAAGAAATACAAGATTTTTTTAAAAAATTAGCCCACTATTTAGCCATTGTTTCATTATGATGAAACATATTGAAATCAGGTGAGTCATTATGAGCTGTTGGGAGCATTTTGTTGCAATGGCTCTATTCTGTAAAATCTTTTCTTAATCTTCATAATGGTGACTCAAGGACAATGTTAATAACAATTCTATAGAAAGACCTTTTACTAACTTACTCTATTTCCAGTGAAGTGCCAATTAATATTTTTTGGCAATCCAAAGGACAACATTTCAGAAATAAAGCAAATGCCAATAAATATTTACATTGTGTGAGAAAAATTCCAAGGATAAAATCATTTTTATAATGTGAAGAGAGAATATCGGAAGAAAAAGAAGTATGCTTGGATGTAACATATTTGTGAATTCTGGAATAAGTATGTTTTAAGTCAGTGTTCTCTTTAATTATTGTCTGAGTTTCACATAAAGTCTGCTTCATCAACTGGATAAATATTTGACTGCTGTTCAATAAATTGCATTAGTTTACTTTAACTGTATGCTCAGCCTTATTCAGGCATCCTACATTAGGCAATGTACTGTGTAATGCATCTCTGCAGGTGACCAGAGCTATTCTCTGTATGAGGTAAATTAAAACTCATATTTTAAAAATTAAACATTCTTGCACTTCATGATTTCAATATTTAATTATAACCTGTGTCAGGGCCTAATCTCTGACTGAGTCAGGCATGAAATTAATCAAAAAAAGGCAAAAGCTTAGCAATCTTTCTACACTGTAAAAATAATGTAATTTTATGGCAGCTCTGTAATTCTCAGAGGAAGAATTGAGAAAGGAAGAGATGGTAACTGATAGCAATTGCCATAGGCTGTGTGAATCCACAAATAAGTGACCTAATATAGTGGTTACTGTGGCAAGAGTAGAAATATTATTGTAGTATCTGAAATAAGGAGAGGTGACAACAGTCCAATGACAAATGTTTAAGAAAAACTTTAAATACATTGTCAGGGGAAAATAAATAAATCTATTTAAAAATCTATATTTCATTGCAATTGTTATGTTTTGCTGCAGTAATTTCAGCAGGACTTGAAAAAAACAAATGAATTGAAATGGAGAAAATGAGAATTGAAGGGATCTGTTTTTCATAATTAATTATTACCCAGAGCAGAATGTAATAATAATAATTGCAACAACAATTGCATCAATGATTATTTGGTAAGCTTATTTGATAGATTTTCTTTCCTACTGAAGACATAATTGCTATAAAAGGGCAGCGCCGGACTTACCCGGCAGGCAGGCTTTGCTGGAGGGACCGGGAGACACGGTCCCTCATGGCGGCCGCCATTTTGAATCCCGGGCGAAGTCTCGCGATGCGAGACTTCGCTCGGGAGATCGGGGCCTGATTGGCCAGGCCCTGATTGGTCCGGGCGGGGCCTGCTTGCCCTATATAAGGGCGAGCAGGCCCGGGGCTCTTCCTTTTCGCCCGGACCAAGCTCCTGAGCAGACGTTTGTTCGTCTGCTCCGGCGGCCATTTTAGGTGGCGACCTCGTGCGAGGCGCCATTTTGTGGCCTTTTGGGCAAGCGAAGAGCCTTTTCAGTGATAGCGGAGCCAGCATCGGCTGGACTCCGCTCCGGTTTGGAGCCTCATTGCCCTTTGGGGGTGGTGGGTGGTGCTGCCTTCTGGGAGGCCCCGCGGGATTGCGGTGTTTCCGGGGGGGTTCGAGGCCTGGGATAAAGGCCTAGTGTCGGGCCTTGTGCCCGAGGGGAGGTGGGATTAGCCTCCTGTAGGGGTTTTTTCTGCGGAGGCCTGCGGCTCCAGGCAGGCTTTTGCCAACGCAGGGCAGGGTTCTCTGCTTTACCCCTTTTGTAAAAAATAGATTTAATTTTCTGTAATGGCCCCTAAGAAGCGGCCAGCTAAGGCACTCCCGGCCCAACCTGTGGTGCGGCCTAGGAGGGCAGCCAGGCCGTCTGCCCGGGCTCGGGCGGCGGCAGAGGGGCCCCCGGGGGGGATCCCGGTGGGGGGGGTGGTTGGGTTTACACCCACAGTCCCTCAACCCGCGGTGTCCCCTTCTCTCTCCTGGGCCAGGGTACTGGAGCGGCTCGATGAGTTGGAGAGGTGGCGGTCAGGGGCAGGCCCGGAGGGGCTTTCCTCGGCTGCCACCGCAGCATGGGGCGCAGACCCCGAAGAGGAGTCGGCCCCAGCAGGGCACGTGGCCCACGAAGGACAGATGGCGGGCACCGGTCAGGCGGGCAGCATCGGTCAGACGGGCCACGCTGGACAGATGGCCCAGCCTGGGCAATGGCCATCGTTCCAGGGCCCAACCAGGATGGGCCCACCGTGGATGTCTTCTACCCCTTACGGGGCAGGTGAGGTTGCACCACATACAGGCACATCTCCGCTCCTGCCCATCCAGAGTCCCGGGTTCATCCCGCCAGCTATGGGGGGTGGCAACAGTTTCACGGGGGCTGCTGCAGGCACCTGTGGTCAGGTTTGGTCCCCGCCAGCTCCGCCAGTGGGGGCGCTGGGGGTGCCTGTCCCACCTGGGGCGGGGGTGGGGGGTTGGATTCCTCCTCCACCGGCCATTATGCCACCGGTCCCATTCATGTATCCACCGGGGCTTGGGGTGCTGGGCTCGGGGGCCACCACGGTGTGGGACCCGTTCGCCAGCATCAAGCCTGGGGCCATCCCTTGTGGGTTGCCCGCCACACCTTTAGGGTACCATCTGCACCCGTCAGTTAAGGAGGCAATCTGGCGGGGGGAGTACGTTGATTTGTTCTCCATCTTGAACAGGGAGGTTCCTAAACAAGATAAGGAGGTTGTCCCTGGGGAGAAAGTGAAAAAGACAAAGGTCACGAAATGCTTCAGCTCGTGGCTGTATGCATTTCTGACCTTTGCGTCGGTGGTCATTCAGAGGCAGCCGGGGAGGGCCGGTGCCTTGCTGAAGTACATCGACCTAATAGCGAGGGCCCATTTCGAGTATGGGGGGACCATATGGAGGCACTACGACAAGGGCTTCCGTATGCGTATTGCCCATGACCCCTACTTGCCTTGGGATATGGTGGTTCCGGACCTGTGGTTCCAGGCCACTCATATGTCAGGGAAGGAGGGCTGTGATAGGACCGATAGCGGTCACTTTATGGAGGAGGAGCCTGCGACGCCCGCGCCGGCCAAGGCCGTGGCGGGTGCCGTTAGTAAGGGCGCCTCTTTAATTTGTCACGAGTTCGCTGCAAAGGGGGCGTGTTTTCGCCCCTTTTGCAGGTTTCGTCACGCCTGCGGAAGTTGTGGGGGAAACCATTCCGCAGCCGTGTGCCCCCGCCCCAAGAAGGGGATTGAAAAGAAAGGCTCGGGTCCCCCAAAGCCTCCCCCACCTGCTGGGGGAAAAGGGGCCCAGCCCAATTAATTTAGGGGTGCTTGAGGGTTGGTTGGGCGACTACCACCCTCGCTCGAGAGCGGCCGCTCTCTTGCTAGGTTTTGCAGAGGGATTTAGGATCCCTTATCAGGGTGTTAGGAAGGCCTTCATGTCTGACAACCTTAGGTCGGTTGTTGGTCATGAAGACATTGTTAGGGAGAAGATTGGGAAGGAGGTTGCCGAAGGCAGGGTCCTGGGGCCCTTTGCGGAGCCGCCCTTTCCGAATCTTCGTGTGTCTCCCTTGGGTGTGGTCCCCAAAAAGGCGAGTGGTGAATTTAGGTTGATTCACCATTTGTCTTTTCCGAAAGGGGAGTCAGTGAATGATTTCATTCCTGACGAGTTGTGTTCAGTCCGGTATGCATCCTTTGATGCAGCCGTGACTATGGTTAGGAAGTGTGGGGTGGGAGCCCTTATGGGTAAATGCGACATTAAGTCGGCATTCCGGCTCCTCCCCATACACCCAGACGACTTTGAGCTGTTGGGCTTCCATTTCGAGGGGGGCTATTACGTGGACAGAGCTTTACCCATGGGGTGCTCTGTCTCGTGCTCTCTTTTTGAGAGTTTTAGCACCTTCTTGGAGTGGGCGCTCAGGAGGCAAAGTGGCCTGGGTACGGTCGTTCACTACCTTGATGATTTCCTTTTGGCGGGGCCTGCGCATTCGGAGCAATGTTTTGCTTTGATGCGGGACTTCGAAGCCCTTTGTGCTCAATTAGGGGTGCCTTTAGCCTCTGAGAAGACCGAAGGCCCCGCCACCAGGATTACCTTTCTGGGTATTGAATTGGACTCAGAGGAGCAATCTTCCAGATTGCCCCTAGAAAAGTTGGTAAAGATTAAGCGGAAGCTTGATGAGGTTCTGGGCTGCCGGAAGGTGACCCTACGGCAGCTTCAGGAACTGGCAGGCATTCTTAATTTTGCCTGTCGGGTAGTTGTTCCTGGAAGGGCTTTTTCCAGGAGGTTGTATGATGCGATGAAGGGGCTCCGTTTGCCCCATCATCGTACCCGCCTTTGCGCCGGGGTCAGGGCTGACCTCGGCGTGTGGCGGGATTTTTTGGATAGATTTAACGGGTTGTCTTTCTGGAGGCACGAGCTTCTGTTGGAAGCTGAGTTGCAGCTCTGCTCTGACGCCGCGGGGACTTGTGGTTTCGGGGTAGTGTTCGGTGACCAGTGGTGCTGGTCGGCATGGCCTCCGGAATGGAGTGCCTCTTCGTTGGTTAAGGACCTTACGTTCCTGGAGCTCTTCCCCTTAATAGTGGCCTTAGAGCTTTGGGGGGAGCAGTTTAGAGACAAGACCGTGCACTTCTGGTGTGACAACCTAGCGGTTGTCCATGTGGTGAATGCCCTGTCCTCAAAGAGCGACAGGGTTATGCGGCTTGTCCGCCATTTTGTGCACAGGTCCTTGTCTCTAAACGCCTTGTTTTTGGCTAAGCATGTCCCCGGGTTGGATAACGGGATCGCTGATGCCTTGTCCCGTGGTCAGTTGTCCAAGTTTCGGACCCTGGCCCCGTGGGCCCGAGAGTTGCCAGAGGAGTTTCCCGGCCACCTCTGGAGTCTGGGAGGGATCCAGAGTGGTGGAGAGACTAGGCATCCCGGGCAATCCCCTTGTCTGTGGCGCCCGGCACCTTGGGGCATACCAGCGTGTGGGCGAGGAGTTTGGGGATTTCAGGCAGGGCTGGGGTTACCAGCTTAGCTGGCCCGGCCCTGTATAGCGCCTGGCCGGGTTCGGCGTCCAGCTTGGGCAGCGTGGCCTGTCAGTTAGGATGATCCGGTCCTGGTTAGCCGGCCTCGCCTTTCTGTGCAAGGCGGGGAGGTTTGCAGTTTTTCGGGTGACTTTGCATCCGGTGGGTGCTGGAAGGCCGTACGAGGGAGCGAGCTGGGGCCCCTGGTGGCACTCGTCGGGCTCGACGGTGGAGCAGCTGGCTTTAATCAACGTGGTTTTGGCAGTCTGTGTTCCTCATTGTAAGAGGCCCGTCTTTTTTGGGGCAGTGACTGGTGTCATGCTTGGGGCCCTTGGGGCCAGCGAGGCCTGGCCTCATCTCAGGCTGGCAATTCGCTCCGTGCCTTCCAGCACGCTGATCTGGCCGTTAGACAAGGGGGGGGTCCCTTGTGTAAGGCGGTCTGAGTCAGATCAGTTACGCAGAGGGGTTACCATCTACCTTAGTGCGGCCGCCGACCAATTGGTGTGTACGGTGGCCGCCCTACAGTTTGGGTGTTTTCTGCGGGGATCAGGTCTGGGATACCCGTCTAGGCATTGGGACGGTACCCCTTCTGACCCGTTTATACTTTGTGCATTCGTACCCAGGGCAATGGCCCAGGTGGGCACGGATCCCGCCGGTTATGGAACGCGTTCGTTCCGTATCGGCGCCGCCACTAGCACGGCATTTTCTGGTTTCCCGGCCCACTGGATTCGGGTGATCGGCCGCTGGCGGTCAGCGGCATATTTGGGTTATGTTAGGCCCGCTGAGGATCCTAGGCAGGGTTTAGGCTAGGTGACCTCTCTGCGTGTGTTTCCTCTTGCAGGTCCCCAGGCTGACGTGACACCGACGGCGCTGCTGTGTGGCACAGCATGATTTGCTGGGCCGGCCGCCTGGCGGCCAGGGGCGCTGTCGGGACCCAGCCGTCCCTGGGGCGGTGGGTCAGGGTTGCCTGGATGGGCCGGAGAGGTATGCGGTGGGAGGGTCTCCTACCGGTGTGGCTGGGCGGTCAGCATTTGTTGGCTGCGCCCGGCAATATGGGGGGCGGCTCCTGGAGTCGTTCCCAAGTGGGTTTGGGTGGGCAGTGTCCTGTGGCCGCACCCAGGTGGCTGGTATTGCACTTAGGTGGCAATGACCAGTGCATACTGGGAGGCCTGGCGCTGTTCATTTCGGCACGCGAAGACCTGCGAAGGCTTCGTGAGGTCTGGCCCACCACGCAAGTGGTGTGGTCAGAACTATTACCTAGGCTTGTTTGGAGGGATGCCTCTTCACTTAGGGCCATTCACCGGGCTAGGCGACGGGTGAATAGGGCTATGGGTAAAACAGTTAGAGAGTTGGGTGGAGTGGTAATACCTCATCCCCTTATATCAATAGACCAGCCATGGCTCTACCGTGATGATGGCGTCCACCTGTCTGAGCAGGGGAACGCCATCTTCCTACAGGACCTGCAGCGGTCTCTGCGTGAGCTGGCGCAGCTAGAGGGGGGAGTCGGGGGGCCAAGATAGAGATCTGACCCCCGCTCCTGTGGCAGGTTTGGGGCGGAAAATTGGGTGGTTTAGCAACCGCGCGTTCTCCCTTGGGCATCTTTGGGGATGATTGACAGGTTCTCTGCAAGCTCATGGAGGGAGTTTCTGCCTGAGCAGCTGGGGGGAACCTGTCTTTGGGTCCTGCACCTTTAATTCCCCGATTCGGGTTAGCCGGTGGGACCCCCCTCATGCACAGCATGGCAGAAAAGGTCACAGGTGACGGCCTGGCCCTCACCTGGACCTTGCATCGAGATACGCCCATGAGTTGCCCAGGAATGTTTACTGGAATAACGTCATTTCCGCCCCGGAAGTATTTGTTTGACCCTGCAGGTCCAGTTCCGGGTCATAGTTGTTTATGCTAATTTATGCAAAGTATTTGAATAAATTATGCAAATTTATGTTAATAAAAATGACCCAATTTTAAATCCAGCTCTGGTGTCCGTGTCGTTACTCCGTCTCTCCAGCAAGGGCAGCGCCGGACTTACCCGGCAGGCAGGCTTTGCTGGAGGGACCGGGAGACACGGTCCCTCATGGCGGCCGCCATTTTGAATCCCGGGCGAAGTCTCGCGATGCGAGACTTCGCTCGGGAGATCGGGGCCTGATTGGCCAGGCCCTGATTGGTCCGGGCGGGGCCTGCTTGCCCTATATAAGGGCGAGCAGGCCCGGGGCTCTTCCTTTTCGCCCGGACCAAGCTCCTGAGCAGACACCCGCCCGCCCTCCACTATTTTGCAGTGTGCTTAGGGGTCGCCCTTAGGGGGCCGAATGGGAATTTTTTGCAGCTCTGCCTCTTAGCTGAGCTGTTTTTTCGCCCATTCCACACTGGGGTGATGGCTGTGCGGTTAGGGGGTGCTTGCATTAATTAGGTTAATTGGCTTACCTTTGGTCATTTGGGTAGGCAGGTTTGGGGCGGAAAATTGGGTGGTTTAGCAACCGCGCGTTCTCCCTTGGGCATCTTTGGGGATGATTGACAGGTTCTCTGCAAGCTCATGGAGGGAGTTTCTGCCTGAGCAGCTGGGGGGAACCTGTCTTTGGGTCCTGCACCTTTAATTCCCCGATTCGGGTTAGCCGGTGGGACCCCCCTCATGCACAGCATGGCAGAAAAGGTCACAGGTGACGGCCTGGCCCTCACCTGGACCTTGCATCGAGATACGCCCATGAGTTGCCCAGGAATGTTTACTGGAATAACGTCATTTCCGCCCCGGAAGTATTTGTTTGACCCTGCAGGTCCAGTTCCGGGTCATAGTTGTTTATGCTAATTTATGCAAAGTATTTGAATAAATTATGCAAATTTATGTTAATAAAAATGACCCAATTTTAAATCCAGCTCTGGTGTCCGTGTCGTTACTCCGTCTCTCCAGCAAAACAATACTCTAGATAGAGATTTGAAGAGGGAAGAGAGATAGGTTGTTTCAAACATTGCATGTAACTGTTTGATTCTATTGTCTATTTTAGAACTGGTTTATTCATAAAAAGTGTGTAACTGCCACAACTAATGATTATCTCTTTTAAACTTTGGTGAGAACAGAAGTGGGGGCTCTTGGTTATTGATAAGTAACTATGCTTTTTCACATGCAATTTGATGAATTTACAATCTAAAACCAATGTTGTGCTGGCATGAACTTAAGAACATCAGTTAATAAAACTATATTTTTTAGGTTGAAATGCTTCCTAAAACTATATTTAACTATATGCTAACAGAGTGATTTCCTACATGTGCAATGGAGGTGCAATGACTCAGCAGTTAAAGATGCTGAATGTGTCAGCTGAAAGCTGACCGCCTGGATTCGAGACCTCATCACTGTTACTCACCCCAGCTCTTGCCCACCTAGCAGTTCTATAACATGCAAAAGCAAGTAGATAAATACAGTAGGTGCCACTTTAGTGGGAAGGTATCAGATCTGCCCCAGTCTGATCCCTTAGAGAAGAAAAACTCTCAACTTCTTTTGGTTGAAGTGAAAAATACTTTTATTAAGAGATGCTGGTTGCTGTAAAATCAGCTGGTTGCTGTAAAGGCAGAATCTGAGTTTTCTACACATCAATTTAAAACTATTTCTTTCACTCCCATCCCTCCTCATGACCAGTCCAAATCCAGCCAATGTAATGTCGCCGAGATGTTTTTTGAAATGCTGAGGTGTTTGTGTTAGTAACTTTCCACATGCAGGGCAAATGGCCTTGAAGATGCCTGACACAAATTGGTTCTGCTTTTCTTCAGTTGTCTGTCCTGAATTCCCACACAAATTGCATACAAGTTTATTGCCCATTTGTCGTCCCCCCCCCATCTCCCCCACTACTTCTTTGCTAACTAGACACCAGTGAAGTATCAAGCTGAAGATGGTGTATCTAATATGCCACCTCCCCCTTAACAAGGATGGGAGTCCTGCAGAGAAGAGAAAGGACAGTGGGGGACACAAAACCTACTGTTAGGAAGTGAGTCACTTTGGTTTGTCAGGATACTAGTTGTGGAAATGTTTTATGAGTTTGGTCACTTTAATGTGCTTGGCCTCTACCCATTTGGTTTGGAGGGAGGGAAGTCTTCCAAGTACTAGAGTTTTCCTCAGTGTCTACAGGAATCTAATATGTCTTTAAGTTCAAAATCTGTTCACCATCATCATGAGATATTCTGACGTTGGTGTTGGTTTTAGTGTGGAGAGGATTTCTAACTTAAATTGATTAATTGACTGCAATAAAAAAATTGGGTGAATCTGTTGAAAGGAATTTGGCCATTCAAATTCAACAGTCACCCAGTTAATAATTCTCTTAATAGGGAAGAGACCAACATATTTGGGTCCCATTTATTTAGAGGGCTGCCTTCATTTGTTTGTGGATGGTGACACTCAGAAGTTTTAAAAACTCTTGCCAGAACTTTGAACTGCACTCTCAGTCAGAGATTATTTGCTGCGGAGCACCATGCAGCCTATAAACATGCTGCATAAACAACCTAGCCAGGGTGTGTGCAGAAGGGATTTTCTGGCAATATATAAAATGTACTTGTTTAGAAAGAAGGTAAGTTATCATCCAGATTACTGTGTTCCTGGAACTTTCAGAGAGTTCCATTATAAGGCTTATGGAAATTTCTTCCATGGGTCACTTCCATTGTTGTCATTTTGCCGAGGTAAACTCTGGCCAACTGGTTACATGGCATTCAATGTCTTTTAAAGTGATGGCCACCAAAATTATTGTTTGATCAAATGCAAGGTTTTTACAAAACCAAAAGGTCCTGTGGTTTTAGAGTCATGAATTTTCTCTAGCAGTAGTAATTGTTGACTTTCAGGAACATATAACTTAGCTCCTTCCCAGGCTAGACTATTTTGCATTGTACATTCACTCTTATGGGTTTGAAATCACTTGTCATTATCCAGTGCCATCTTTAGGGTTTTTTCTACATCCTCATCTATTTTGTGCTTCATTTTTGTTTGTGCTTGGGTGGTTACTGGTGTGGCAACCTAGTGAGATGGAATGACTAGCCTGATTACTTCTGGCTTAGAGCTGTTGTATTGGGGCAATTTGGATTAAGGATCTGCCAGGAGCAAAATTGAAATAGTTAAAATATTGAGCCCAGTGGACCTGTTTGGGTGACAATGTTGGAGTGGGAAGGGGATGTTTAGAACCACTAAATGTTTGTGATTAGTCCACACCTTGAATGGTGTTTTGCCTCCTTCTAAAAAATGTGTCCAAATTAGAAGCACCAAGACCACTGCTCAGTCTTAGTGAGTTTTTGATGTGTTGTAGGGCCCCCTGTTCATTTTGTTGCAAGACCACTTCTCCCACAAACACATTTCTCAGTACACCCATATAACACCAACACTCCACTTGCTACACTGGCTACCAATTAGCCTCCGGTCACAATTCATGTCCTACATGGCTTAGGACCAGACTATTTATGGGACCATCTCCTGCTGCATACCTCCCAGAAATCAATAAGATCGCACAGGGAAGGCCTTCTCTGGGTCCCGTCGACTAACCAATACAGGTTGGTGGGACCATGGGGAGGACATTCTCTGTGGCTGCCCTGGCTCTATAGAATCAACTTCCCCCCAATGTCCATACTACTGGCCTTCCGAAAGGCTGTGAAGACCTGCCTTTGCTGGCAGGCCTGAGGGACGTGAATACTTACATCTGTCACGACCGAATCGTTTTCTGTTGGTATGCATGTTTTGATTGCCTGCCTTATTTATGGGTTTTTATAGTGAGGTTTTTATTGTTTTAGTGTTTAATATTTGATTTCTTTTCATTTTTATATTGCTGTAAGCCGCCCTGAGTCCCATTAGGATTGGGTGGCATAGAAGTCAAACAAACAAACAAATAAACAAACAAACAAACAAACAAACAAATACGTAGTATCTGCCTGAATGATGAATGGGGTGTTTGGGTTTAGGGATTTCAAGACTGGTTCAGCCACAAACAGTCATTTTTCTAATTCCGCTTGGCATTCCATTGTTCAACAGCTGATTGTGTTTGTGAAGATGTCCACCCATCCCCCTTTCATTTTTAACACACTGGTGATGGGGATAACAACCTGGACATAAATTGGCAGTATAAGTTCACCAAGTCCCCAAAACTGCACTTTATTTATTTATTATTCATTATTTATTTATTAACTGCACTTTTATGCTGCCTTTCTCCAAAGACTCAGGGTGACTCACAACATATAAAAGAAATACAAAAACAATTCCAAAGCCCAATTATAAACTGATTAAAAAACTCAGTAATAAAACAATGTAATCACATTCATTCATACCTCAATCATACTGACGGCCAGAATAGGATGTTAGAGCTCCATGTCTCCAAGCCTGCCAGCAAAGGTGAGTTTTTAAAGCCTTCCAGAAAGCCAGGAGAGTAGGGGCAATATGAATAACAACAACAACAACAACAGAGTTGGAAGGGACCTTGGAGGTCTTTGTCCAACCCCCTGCTTGGACAGGAAACCCTACACTACTTCAGACAGCTGGTTATCCAACATCTTCTTAAAAACTTCATGTTGGAGCATTCACAACTTCTGGAGGCAAGCTGTTCCATTGTTCTAACTGTCAGGAAATTTCTCCTTAGTTCTAAGTTACTTGTCTCCTTGTTTAGTTTCCACCCATTGCTTCTTGTTCTACCCTCAATTGCTTTGGAGAATAGGTTGATTCCTTCTTCTTTGTGGCAACCCCTGAGATATTGGAACACTGCTATCGTGTATCCCCTAGTCCTTCTTTTTATTAAACTAGCCATGCCAAGTTCCTGCAACATTTTTCATATGGTTTGGCCCCCAGTCCCTTAATCATATTTGTCCCCTTGTCCACTTCACCAGGTCTCTGCACTCTTTCTAGAGTCTCAACATCCTTTTTGCATCATGGCAACCAAACCTGAGTGCAGTATTCCAAGTGTCACCTTACCAAGGCCTTTTAAAGTGGTATTAACAGTTCATGTGATCTTGATTCTATCCCTTTGTTAATGCAGCCTAGAACTGTGTTGGCTTTTTTGGCAGCTGCTGCACACTGCTGGCTAATATTTAAATGGTTGTCCACTAGGACTCCAAGATCTCTCTCACAGTTACTACTGTTGAGCAATGTACCATATATACTGTACCTGTGCATTTTGTTTTTCTTACTTTTTTTCACCAATCTTCAGGAGGAGTTGGTTCCAGAGGGACAGAGCTTCCACAGAGAAGCCTTTTCCCCTAGGTCCTGCTAGATGGCATTGCTTGGCTGATGGGACCTGGAGAAGGCTGACTCTGTGGGCTCTGACCGGACACTGGGATACATGAGGCTGGAGATGGTTCTGTAAGTAACCTGGTCCTAAGCCATGTAGCGCTTTATAGGTAACAACCAATATTTTGAATTGTATTTGGAGACCAATTGGCAGCCAATGCAGCTCGAGGAATGATGCAGATACATGGGCAAATCTTGGTAAGCCCATGACAGGTCTTGTGGCTGCATTTTGGACTGGCTCTAGTTTCTGAACATTCTTCAAAAGTAGCCCCATGTAGAGAGCATTGCAGTAGTCAATACTCGAGGTGATGAGGGTGTGACCAATTGTAAGGAGAGACTCCCTGTCCAAACAGGGCTGTAACTGGTGCACCAGATAAATCTGTGCAAATGACCCCTCACCATAGCTGAGAGATGGTGTTTTAAGCTCAGCTGTGGATCAAGGAAGCTGCCTGAGTTGTGGACTCTCTATGAGGGGATCAAAAGCTCCCCCCCCCCGTTGTGGTTCCGTCTGAGGCCCCTCAGGGAACGGCTGATCTTCTGTCGGTTTCCAGCTCAGAGGGAGAGGCTGAGGAACAGGAGGTGCAGACAGACGAGGAGGAGGAATCCCAGGCTGAAGAAGAGGGAGGACAGCCAGAGTCCCACCAGGGGGAGCTCTCCTCAGCAAGGAGCCTGGATTCCTTAGAGGAAAATGCACAAGCCATAATTGATCTGCGACAAAGAAGAGCTACTCAGAGAAGAAATCAATTGGCTAAGTACTTTCAGCATTAAAGAGGCAACAGCTGGGTTTGGGTGTGGTGCTCTTGGGAAAGGCTAAAAGGCAGACCCACCCTTCCTGGCTTGTGGAGTTTTATCTTTGAGAGTCTTGGGACCTGGCTGTGAACTTTGGCGTCTTGGAATCCTGGTTTGTGCCTTTGACTATTGAAACCTTGTGGGGGGGGGGGGGTGCCAGCAAGAAGCTTGCTGTATTGTCTGGACATCAGGACCCTGCTGTAACGTATTATAGCCTGTCTGTTGGGAAGAACAGGTTTTCCTCTGTGCTTATTTTTTCCAGCTATAAAATACTTTTGGCTTTTACCAGAGTGTCTGGCTGTTTTTTCCAGTTGGTGTTGAGGTCTGGGGGAACCCAGACAGAACACCCCCCGGGTAATGGACGGACTGATGGAGTTATCCTTGGGAGACAACATCCACAGTTACTCTGTTTTATTGGGATTGAGCTTGACTCTGTTAACACCCATCCAAACTCTAACAGCCTCTAGACACAGCACATCACTTCCACTGCTTCACTGAGTTGACACAGGGTGGAGATGTACAGTTGACAATTGTCAGCATACTGATGATAACTCACCCCATGGATGATTTCACCCAGTGGTTTTCTGCAGATATTAAACAGCAGGGGGGAGAGGACCAACCCCAAGGAATCTCACAAAGGAGGGACCTAGGAGACAATCTCTGGCCCCCTGCCAACATCAACTGTGACCAATCAAAGAGGTAGGAGGAGAACCACCGTAATACGGTGTCTCCCACTCCCAGCCCCACCAGTCGGTGCAGATACCATGTTTGATGGTATCAAAAGTCAATGAAAGGTCAAGAAGCACCAGGATAAAGGAATAACCCCTATCCTGGGCCCATCAGAGATCATCCGTCAGCATGACCAAAGCAGCTTCCATGCTGTAGCCAGGCCTGAACCAAGTTTATTGAGGGTCGAGATAATAATAAGTTGCGATCTACTTTGTCAAATGCCCTGCTGAAGTTTAAATATACTATATCCACAGCATTTTGCTGGTCTACTAATTTAGTCACTTTGTCAAAGAATGAAATAAGATTGGTTTGGCATGATCTGTTTTTAAAAAAACTTTTTAAAAAGTTTTTTTTATTTCCCCCCCATTCATATTTATTCAAATATCCATGCATATACCTTACATCTCAAAAACATAATTATTTCATTTTCCTTAACTAGTCTCTTTTTGTTTCTAAATTTATATCAACACCTCTATCTTGTTAGTGCATTATCAGTTTGTATTCATGTCTCTTTTTCTCACTCCCCTCCTACTCTCTCCATCTCTCCAGTCTACATTCTTTCCCCTCTCTGCCCCCTGCCTTCCTTCCTCTCATCACCCCACCTCTACCTTCTCAAAAGCTACTTTCTTTCTTACCCTCTTAACCTTCCCTTGAGTAAATTCAATTCAATTTTATGTTAAACTGACTGATAATATATTGCTAACTAAAATATATTTTCTTGGTATCCCTTACCTTCTCATATAATATCGTTAACTAATTATATAACTATTATTCTTTAATTATTGGTATACACTTTAAAAATTAACATATGCCTTTTTTGTCATCCAGATTAATTCATTTCCCTATCCCTCTTAATCTTATAACTTTGTGCTTATTTTATTCCTGTCTAGCTATATTCATTTTCTATCCAATTATAAAACTTCCTCCAAACCTTGTAATATTCCGAATCTTGTCTGTTTTTAAGTTTCATTGTCATTTTATCCATCTCAGCACAGTCCAATTTTTTTAAAAAAAGATCTTCTTCAGATGGCATCTTGGGTCCTTTCCATTTCTGTGCAAATGCAATCATAGAAGCAGTTATTATGTGTACAATTAAATATATTTCTTTTTTATCAAAATTATCTGGCAAAATGCCCAAGAAGAAAATCTTAGGTTTCAGTTCTAATTTTTGTTTTAACATCTTTTCAATCCATGTCTGTACTCTAGTCCGGAATATTTTTGCTTCTGAGCATGACCACCAGTGAAGGGAGCTGCCCGCATGGTGGAGGACGCTGTCTGGGTAGTGGAAATGGAGCTGCGTGCACAGCTCCAGCTGACTGGCAGCTGGGTGCACGTGCCCGGCATGAGATTTGCTTCCTGCCAAGAAAGATTTGCTTCCTGCCAAATTTGCAACCTGGCCAAGTCTGATCTTTAGGAAAGAAAAACCTTTGACTTCATTTGGTTGAAGTGAAAGGTATTATACTGATAGATGTTGGTTGCAGTAAAGTCAGATGGAATCTGAGTTTCCCACAATCAATACAAAACTATTTCTTTCACACATGACCAGTCAAAACCCAGCCAATACAATGCCACTGAGGGTTTATTTTTGGAATCCTGAGTTTTTTGGGCTTGTAAATATACAGACTCAGGGAAAATAACCTTGAAGATGACTGACACAAACCAGTTCCATGTTGATCTGCTTTTCTTCAGCTGTCATCCCTCCCTTCCAAATCCCCACACAAAATGTATAAAGATTTATTGGTCCCCACCCATCCCTCCCCTCTAGTCCTTTGATGGTAGATGCCAACACGGCACCAAGCCAAAGAGTGTGGACCTTACAGAAGGTAACAGTATTCCATGCACTTTTCAACATTAAGAAATACAGTCATAAAACACAATGTCATGTGACCCATCACTTGGTCTGGCAATTCCTGCAATCTGCATTGCTATTGTCCAGTGAGGATCATGGATCATTAAGTGAACATATTGCTGCAACTATCTGGCAGCTTCCAAGAAAGTCAGTGGGGAAGCTGGCAGGGAGTTTACAAGTCCCAAGTGGCTCATAAGGAGGCTAGCCGGCAGATAAGTGGCTATTGCATAGTAGGGAAGAGATGGGGGAGAGTATGTGGGTGGCCAATAAGGCATGGCAGGGTGACTGCTACCCAGCGGGGAAGGCTGTATTACGTACAAGTAGCCCCAGAGCCAGATATGGCAAAACAACAACATTACTGTGCTGTGCCAATAATTGCCTTGGAATAACACAGAGATACCAAACTGGATTTTAAAATGGGTTACTTTATTTTTACAAAATAAATGGAAATTGATCAAAGACCTGCAAAGGTAATACACAAATGGACGGAATCCCTGTCAACCACATTTCTAAGCAGTTATGGGTGAAACTCCTTGCCAAGCAAGGGAAAGTTTCCCCTTGCTCTCCGCCACACCACTTGGCATGTGGGGAGGCTCACCCCAGTTCTCCATTTAGAGGCCCTGACATAGGTGAACCCAAAGGGCATCCCCTCTCCATAACTCAGGCCCGACATGCCCGGAGCTGCTGGCAAGGGGCAGCCAATCACCTTCCAAAAGGTGCCCTAAAGGAGACCACACAGATGCGGCTAACACCCATTTCTGCCCTAACCGCCCCCCCCAGGACCAAAAGGGGCTTAAATTAATGGACCCTGGTTAATAAAATTAGAAAATTAAAACACCCTTTACCTGTTCCCTCCCCTCAATCTCAATGTGGAGTAGGTGAAAAAATGATTGTCATAAAAAGTGCTCATGCTGCAAAAAATTCCTACTCGGCCCCAGAGGTAACCAAATCACATCAAAAGGTAGAAGGAGGGCGGGCGAGTGTTTTGGCTGAAGATCCATGAGAAAGAGGCCAAAGCTCGGATGGGGTGGCCTTTTAACTATGGCGCCACTGAGCCCACCCTTTCCCTGTTGGGCCTTCGTAGGTTCCTGCAAGGACACTAGGGAGGGCTCTGTCAGCAAATTTGGCAGCGAGTAAGCCTGCTTGCCCTCAAGTCTCAGAGTCACTCTGCCTCCCAGCAAATATCCACAATGGTAACAACAGCAGAGGAGAAGCAGGTAAAACAACAAAGGGAAGCTGTGGAGTCGAGGTAGTCAAAGAGCAGTTGCAAATATGGGCTGGCTAAAATTTTTATCATATGATTGCAGGGACGCTGTGAAAATCTTAAATTCAAAGACCAATTGTGTTAACTCCTTGTGTATAAACTCCTTTTATAAAAAAAACAACAAGCATTTTTGTAACTTTAAATGATCACTGAATGAATTGACATTAAGCAAGTACTTCAAATCCAGCCTAACACTTGGTGACTTCATCGGGGGGGTTTTGGCAACTATTTTATTATTTACAATTATTTTATTATTATTTATTATTTATTAGATTTGTATGCCGCCCCTCTCCATAGACTCGGGGCAGCTCACAACAACAATAAAGCAATTCATGGCAAATCTAATAATTTTAAAACATTTAAATCCCATTCTTAAAGCAGACATACACACAAACATACAATACATAAATTGTATAGGCCCAGGGGAGATGTCTCAATTCCCCCATGCCTGATGGCAGAGGTGGGTTTTAAGGAGTTTACGAAAGGCCAGGAGGGTCGGGGCAGTTCTAATCTCCGGGGGGGGGAGCTGGTTCCAGAGGGTTGGGGCTGCCACAGAGAAGGCTCTTCCTCTGGGACCCGCCAAACGACATTGTTTAGTCGACGGGACCTGGAGAAGGCCAACTCTGTGGGACCTAATCGGTCGCTGGGATTCGTGCGGCAGAAGATGGTCCTGGAGATATTCTGGTCCAATCCCATGAAGGGCTTTATAGGTCATAACCAACACTTTGAATTGTGACCGGAAATTGATCGGCAACCAATGCAGACTGCTGAGTGTTGGTGTAACATGGGCATACTTTGGAAGCCCATGATTGCTCTCGCAGCTGCATTCTGCACGATCTGAAGTTTCTGAACACTTTTCAAAGATAACCCAATGTAGAGAGCACTACAGTAGTCAAATCTCGAGGTGATGAGGGCATGAGTGACTGTGAGCAGTGAGTCCCGGTCCAGATAGGGCTGCAACTGGTGCAGCAGGCGAACCTGGGCAAACACCCTCCTCACCACAGCCGAAAGATGATGTTCCAATGTTAGATGTGGATCGAGGAGGACACTCAAGTTGCAGACCCTCTCCGAGGGGGGCAATAATCCCCCCAGGGTAATGGATGGACACATGGAATTGTCCTTGGGAGGCAAAACCCACAGCCACTCTGTCTTGTTACATTATAACTAAAAATTACATTATAAGTGAATAAGAGGTACAGTTACAGGTACACAGCAAAGAAATTTTAGAAAAATAAGCTTAATTTAACATTTTAGAAAAATAAGCTTTAATTTTTATCTATATCATATTTCAATCCTTTACTGAAGTAATTTAAACACCAGACTGTTATCTTTGTATATATACAATTTGGTATGTAGTGCGTTTTAAGCAGTTATTGGTTGGATTGTTCTTTTTCCCCCCAACCAGCGGTAAAAAGGGTCCCAGCATTTATAAAACACAGATTCTTCATTATGTATGAGTTCCAGAGTTAATTTGGTCATTTCTGCACAGTTTCTAATTTTTTCTATTATTAACCCATCTTGAGGTATATCTTCATTTTTCCACCATTGCGCAAATGCTAATCTGGCTGCTGTAGTAATATGAATGACTAGGTAAGTATGATTTTTTTTCCCAGATTCTGTCTTAAAATACCTAAAAGGGAGCATTCTGGTGTTTTATCTAATTTAAGATTAAGGATTTAATCTAGCCAAATTCCATTTTTTTCACATTGCCACCAAAGGTGGAAATATGTGTCTTGTTCTTTTTAACATTTCCAACAGGTGGGAGACAATTTTTTGTTTACTTTAGCTAGTTTTATAGGGGTGATGTGCCATCATTTTAAAGTTCCTGCTCCACATGAGCTGCCATTCTTCAAGTTTAATTTTGTGTTTAAGATAAAGATTCCATTTTCTTATATTAGTTTTTATTTTGGTTGTATCAAATTTATTAGTTGTTAAGCAGCAATAGAATTTTTTAATTAGTTTTTCCTGTGGTCCATTAAGTATTTTATCTAGCAAGTTATCTTTTTTGATGCCTAACATATTTTTATGTTTAGAGAATTTAGATTGAATTTGTAGGTACTCCCACCATTCTGTCTTTTAGCCTGTAGATTCCAATTCTAATCTTGATTTAACTTCTCTGCTGGGGTTCATTATATCCTTGTATCTTATTATGCTATTCCTTTTATGCAGATTGGGGTGTACATAGGCTTCTAAAGGTAGATACCGTGTTGGCATTCCTTTGTAAGTTTGTTTCCTGATTTTTAGCCAGGTATTTAATAAAGGTCTTCTGATAGAATGATTGGTAAAGTATTTGTGGATTTTTGATCTGTCTTCCCATAAATAGAAATGCCAGCCTGCATGGAGATCGTGTCCCTCTAGGTTTAGCAGTCTGGTAATAGTCAAGAGTATCCATTCCTGTAACGACGCTAGAGATGCAGCATTATAATACTCTTTCCAAATCGGCAAGGCAAGACCACCCTCCTCCTTTCTATCCTGCATATATTTGAGTCGAATTTGTTTTGACAAATGAAATTACTTGTTATTTTATTCAGTTTTGTAAAGAAGTCTTGATTTAGATGAATCGGGATTGTTTGAAAGAGGAATAAGATTTTTGGTAAGACACTCATTTTAATCTCTGCAATTCTCCCTAAAAATGACAGCTGAAGTTTCCCCCATTTCTCTGTATCTTTCTTAATTTTATCACCTAATTTAATTATCTTCTTTTAAGCTTGAGGCCTTTGTAGTTAAGTTGATACCTAGGTATTTAACTTTTTTGTTATTTGAATATCTAATTTTGCAGATAGATTGGTTTTTTTGAGAGTCCTTCATATTTTTAACCATTATTTGGGTTTTAAGTTTATTAATTTTTAGTCCTGCCACACTGCCATATTCATCTAAAATTTTAAGCAGTTTTGGTCCAGAATCAAGCGGATCTTCTACAATAAATACAAGATCATTAGCAAATGCTTGTAATTTATATGACTATTTTTTACAATTTAATCCTTTTATCTCGTCATTTTTCCTGATAATTCTAGTAAGAACTTCTAGCGTTAGAATGAAAAGCAGAGGAGAAAGGGGACAACCTTGTCTTGTGCCTTTCCGGATGTTAACTCTAGTTGTTGCATCTTCATTTATAATAATATATGCAGATTGTTGAGTATATATAGCTTTGATTGCGTTTATAAAATTTTTACCGAATTCTATATATTCCAATTGTTTAAGCATAAAATTCCAAGAAACATTATCAAAGGCCTTCTGGGCATCTAAAAAGATTAGAGCCACTTACTTTTCACTATGGACTTTGTAATATTCAAGAATATCTATTATCATCCTAATGTTATTTCTTAGTTGCCTACCTGGAAGGAAACTGTTTTGATCCGGATGCATAAAATAGTTTAAATATCTTTTGATCCTATTTGCTAGTATGGAGCTAAAAATTTTGTAGACTACATTTAGTAGAGGAATAGGCCTATAATTTGCAATTTCTATAGGGTCAGTATCTTTTTTAGCTATTAGGGCCAAATTTGCATCAGTCCAGGACAATGGTATTTTGTCTTTCTCTAAAGCTTCACTATAAACCTCTAGGAGGATCTCCAATGCTTTATCTGGTAAGACTTTATAAAGTTCAATTGGGAGACCGTCTGGTCCTGGGGCTTTATTTATATTTTGCTTTTTAATTGTCTCTTTTAATTCTGTAATTGAAATTTCCTTATTTAATAACTCTTTAGTTTCATTAGGAATCTTAGGAAGATTGGCCTGATTTAGAATATCTTGTATTTTTTGATCCTGTATTTCCTCATTTTCATTTCCTTGATTCTCATATAGTTTATTATAGAAGTCCTTAACAATTTGTTTTCCCCCCCCTATGTCGTGGCACAATTCCCCTTCTTCTGTTTTAAGACAATTTATTAGTTTCTTTTCTTTTTTGCTTTTTAAGTTTATTAGCTAGCCATTTGCTGGATTTGTTCACATTTTCAAAATTAAATTGTTTAGTGCTTTTTATTTGTTGGGCTAATTTTTCATTATTTAAAAAATTTAGTTGATATTTTGTCCAAGACATCTTTTTTATATTGATATTTTGTCATTGCTTTTGTAGTTCTTCTTCTAGTATTCTATATTCCTCTTCCAAATTTTCAATTTTTGCTCTTTTTTTTAATAGTCTTTGGCCATATATAAAATTGTGATTCCCCTGGTCACAGCTTTAGCTGTGTCCCAGAGGTTTTGTAGGCTAGTGTGTTCTTTTACATTTTCTTGAAAGAAAAAAATTATTTCTTTTTCAAGTTTTTGTTTGAAATCTTCTTGTTTTAAGATCAATTTTTGAAATGTCCATCCATAACATTGTTTTCGGCCTTTCCAGATTACCCTTAATGTGTTATGGTCAGATGCTAAATTGGGCTCTATCTCGATTGCTTCCATTTGTGTGTTAAGTTCAGTCGTTGTCCAGAACATATCTAATCTTGCCTATGATTGATGACTATTAGAGCAGTGGGTGAATTTTTTTGTTTGTGGGTTCCTTTCTCTCCAACAATCTTTAAGTTTAAATTCTTTGATTAATTCAAAAAAAGAGTTTGGGAGAGTTGTTTTGTTTTTTTATTACATCCATTTTTATAGTCAAGTTCTTAGTTGATTATTCCATTAAAATCTCCCATCATACATATGTTCTCTTTAGCATAGTCTCTAACTATAGTCTGTAATTTTTTGTAGAATTTATCTTGGCCTTCATTTGGGGCATATATATTAATTAAGGTTATGATTTCTTGGTCTTTCTGAATTTCAACTATCAGAATCCTGCCTTCTGAATCTTTATATTTTAAACTGGCTTGAATATTTGGATTAATGAAAAAAAATCACTCCTCTCTTTTTTTCTTGTGTTAATGATGAGAACAGATTTCCCAATTTATCTCTTTTAAGTAAGTGTTCAAATTTATTTATATGTGGACCTCTTGTAGAGCAATTATGTCTAAATTATTCTTGGATAATTTATTAAAAACTTTACTTCTTTAATTTGGTGAGTTTAAGCCATTTATGTTAGCAGAGTAGAGTTCAATTCCCAAGTTTATCTTTCTTAATGGGACAATATTTTTGTTATCTATATTTGGGTCTAGTTGCTCTTGTACATCTAGTTTCTTTTGGACCTTCTGAGTAGCCATCTTTCCTATCAACTTTTTTTTCTTATCAGTTATCTCATTTTGTTTGTTCCATTCCTGACCTTCTAATCGTTCTGCTGTGGTAGGGGGATCTCTTACTTCAATTTGGTTTCTCATATCTAGTGATCGGTCATCGTTAAAGTTTTTCATAGAAGTCTTCTGCTTTATCAATTGAGTCAATTTTTAATTTCTTGCCATGTCACCAGAATTCCTTCTGGGACTAGCCATCTAAAGTTATTTTTTTTCCCAATATTTTTATTAATTTTCTTTAAAATGACATACAAACTTACAAACATTTAACATACAATGTAGGGATGTATCATCCCTGCTCTTCTCAAAAGTATAATTGCAGATACAGAAAAAGGAATACACAATTGAATATCTAATTCAATACTACTAATACAAAAAATATCTAATAAGAAAATTTAGTGTCATATAAGAATTTCTAATTAATTTCAAGTCAAGAAAATTCTTTAGGAAAAACAAATTTCTATTCTATCTATATAAACTAGATCTAATATAAATCTTAATAAGGAAAAATCATCTAAGATATCTATACTTATTGCTACTCTTCTTTCTTTATTTTTTTATTCTTATCTATCCATTCATAAACATTGTTCCATGTTGCGTAAAATTTGGTTTCTTCCTGTTCATTCAAGCGTCTTGTCATCATGTCCATTTCCGCGCAGTCTAATATTTTTGCAATAACTCCCTCTTCTTTGGGGATATCTTCCCCTTTCCAATTTTGCGCGTATATAATCCTTGCCGCTGTAAAAATATGTATAATCAAGTACAAAATCTCTTTTTTATAATTTTGGTTAGTAATTCCTAGCAAACAAAACTCCGGGGTGAAATCTATTTTCTGCTTTGTAATTTCTTTTGTCATTTTTTCTATCATTTTCCAGTACATTTTAGCTTTATTACATGTCCACCATTGATGGTAGTAGGATCCTATTTCTTTCTTACATTTCCAGCACAGAGGTGATGTCTTTGGGAACATTTTTGCTAATCTACTTGGTGGGAGATGCCATCTATAAAACATTTTAATTTGGTTCTCTTTCAATGAAACTGATTTTGTCATCCTCCAGTTACACATCCAAACTTTCTCCCATGTATCTAAATCAATTTCTTTACCTATGTTTCTACACCAATGTATCATACTATCTTTTAATGTTAATTCAATATTCTTGTGGGTAATCAAATATTTATATATTTTTCCAATTACTCTGTTATGGTTTTTAGTGATTAACTCACTTAACAGGTTTTTACTTTTGCTAAATATGTAGAGTATACTATCTTTCTGGTATCTGGATCTAATCTGTGCATAATGCCACCAATCAATTTGTATCCCTTCATCTTGTAATTTAATTCTAGATTTCAATTTCATTTGATTGTCTAACAAGTCTTTATATCTTATATTTCTTGTATCATTAATGGAATTTGGGTGTATTATTGCATCCAATGGGGTAACCCAATCTGGAATTGTTAAAAAGTGGTTTTTCTTTATTTCTTTCCAGACATCGAGTAAGTATTTTCTCAGCGTGTGTCTTTTAAAGTAAGAATGATTTTTATCTTTATCATACCACACAAATGCATGCCAGCCAAGCATGAGGTCATGTCCTTCTAATATTGATGTTCTCATGTCCTCTAAAGTTATCCAATTTTTAATCCATGTTAAAGCGGCTGCCTGGTAATATAATTTCCAATTTGGGAGCGCAAACCCCCCCCTCTCTTTTATGTCTTCTAACATATTTATCTTAATTCTTGCCTTTTTCCCTTGCCATAAAATTTTTTTAACCACATTTGTTAAGTTTTTTAAAAAATTGGCCCCTGGATTAATTGGGATCACTTGAAATAAAAATAATACCTTAGGTAAGATATTCATCTTGATCGTGGCAATTCTTCCCAAGAATGATATTTTTAAATTGTTCCATATTTCTAGATCCTTTTTAATTTCATTAATTAATTTTATATAATTATCATTTTTTAATGTTATTGTTTTGGCTGTTAGCCATATTCCCAAATATTTTACTTTTTTAACTATTTGCATTCCAGTAATACTTTCTAAATTACTTTCTTGTATTTTACTCATGTTTTTAGTTATAATTTTTGTTTTATTTTTATTTATTTTCAAACCTGCCACCTTACCATATTGTTCTATTGTTTGGATTAATCTTGGTGCTGTGACTAACGGATCTTCCATTATAAAAGTCAAGTCATCTGCGAAGGCCTGGACTTTGTATATCTCTTTTCTAACTGTTAAACCTTTTATCTTTGGGTCTGATCTTATTTTTATTAAGAGTGCTTCTAAAGTCATAATGAAAAGAAGAGGTGATATGGGACATCCTTGCCGCACTCCTTTATTTATTTTAAACGCTTCTAATTGTTCATTGTTTAAAATAATTTTTGTCGTTTGTTCTGAGTAAATAGCGTCTATTAAATTAACAAATTTGGGGCCGAATCTCATTTTATTTAATTGCATCTTTATAAATGTCCAATTCACATTATCAAAAGCTTTTTGAGCGTCTAGGAACATTAAAGATGATGTTTTATCTGAATGTTGCTCATAGTACTCTAATACATTAATAATTGTTCTAAGATTATTTTTAATTTGTCTACCTGGAAGGAAACCATTTTGGTCTGAATGAATTTTGCTATTTATCACATTTTTCAGTCTATCTGCATATATTGCTATAAAAATTTTAAAGTCTACATTCAATAAAGATATTGGTCTATAGTTTTTAATTTTTTCTTTTGGTGTATCTGGTTTGTGAATTAAAGTTATCAAGGATTCCGACCATGATTTAGGAATTTTACCATCTACTCTACATTCATTAAAAATTTGGAGCATATTATTTCTTAATACTTCATTTTCTATTTTATACCACTCTGCTGGAATAGCGTCCGGCCCTGTGGCTTTGTTGTTTTTCTGCTTTTTAATAACTATAAGGAGTTCTTCCATTGTTATTGGACTCTCCATCTTTTCTTGTTGCTCTTCTGTTATTTGTGGTAACTCTGCACTCTCTAGGTATTTAAATACAACTTCTTCTTCAATATTATCATCTTTGTACAATTCTTTAAAAAAGTTTTGAACTATATTTGCTTTTCCCTTTGGGTCATATTTTATTATTCCATCTTTATCTTCTAATTGTCTAATTAATTTAGATTGTCTCTGTTTTCTCAGTTTATATGCTAACCATCTACCTGGTTTATTGGCATGTTCAAAATATTGTTGCTTAGCTTTCTTTATTTTTTCCAGTATCTGATTTTGTTCTTGTAATCTAATTTTGTGTTTGATTAAATTTATTTTTTCCCCAAATCTTTATTTTTCACATTTTGTTGTGATAGAAGCTCTAGTTGTTTTAATTCATTTATTAATTGTTCATATTTTCTTTTTCTTTCTTTATTATATTTTGCAGTATAGGATATTGGTAATCCTCTTATGTATGCTTTAGTTGCATCCCACAAGTTCTGAGGGGTGGTGTCTGTATTTTTATTGATTTCAAAAAATATTTTTAATTCCTTTTCAATCCATTCTTTATATTCTTTCTCTTTCAAAATATTTCTATTCATTTGCCAATTACGATGTTTTTTAATATTTCTCATATAGACTATAACTGGATTATGGTCTGCCCAAGTATTAACATCTATTTCTACTTCTTGTATATACTCTGCTGTTGTTTTGGGGGCCCACACCATATCTATTCTAGTCCAAATTTTGTGGGGGTTTGAGTAAAAAGTATATTGCCTTCTATGAGGATGTCTTTCCCTCCATATATCATTCAATAGCAATTCTGCTTTCATTTTTTGAAAAGTTGAGGGCAATAAATTCTTTTTTTTCTTTTTACAACTTTTCTTCACCCCCGAATGGTCTAATTGTCTATTTGTTATAGCATTAAAATCTCCAATAATTAACATATTTTCCAAATTTAATTCTAAAATTTTTTGATGTAATTTTTCATAAAATGCAATTTGGTCATCATTTGGGGCATATATAGAAACAATAGCAAGCGATTTGGGTTCAATATCAATCTGGACAATCAAAATTCTACCTTCATCATCACTATATAATTGTTTGGAATTTATAGAACTCTCAACATACATTGCCACTCCTCTTTTCCTTTGGTCTGCTAATGCAGCATACATCTTTCCAATTTTATTATTTAACAATAAATTCCGATTACTCTTTTTTATATGTACTTCTTGGAGTATCACAATTTGAGTCTTTTTGATTCTTAATTTTGGAAAACATTTGTTTTCCTTTTTTTGGTTCATTAAGTCCATTGACATTTACTGAAAAGATTTTTAAATCTCTCAATGGGGTCATTTGTTGTATTTCTTGGTTTCGCGTTGAGGTTGCTTTCTTCTGGCCCCTTGGTCCTGCTCCTCCACTTGAGCAAATGCCCCCATGGCTTCGGCCTGCATTGCTTCCAGTTCTTTTGTTATCTGTTCCATTTCGCATATTCCACTGTTTTCATAGAAATCTCTTGCTTGGTCTAGATTCTCCAATTTATATCTCGTTGATTTCCATGTCAATGATAGACCTTGTGGAATAAGCCAACGAAAAGTTATATTTTCTTTAATCAGAAGTTTGGTCAAGAAATGATAGTCTCTTCTAGTCTCTCGAACACGTCTCGGAATTTGTTTTAATATTTTTATTTCTTTACCTTGGTGTTGTAATTGTCCCGCTCTTGACCAATGCAATATATCATCTCTCATGCTTTTTCTTACAAATTTGATGTGAATCTCTCGTGGAAGATTAAAACGGCAAATATAGCTGTTAGAAATTCTGAAGACTTCATCGATTTCTTTTTTTATGTCATCTGGGTCCATCTGGAGGATTTTCCCAATAATGTCAGCCATAATGGCCTTTAAATCTTCATCTTTTTCTTCTATTACGTTTTGAAATCGAAGTCCGTATGACGCACGTTGCATTTCCAGATGTGTGATTGATTCATCATACCCTCTGTAACGTGAAGCAGCTTTGTCCTCCAAGTGACCAATTCTTTTCTCCACCTTTTCCGCCTTTTCTTCCACTGCCTTCATTCGTACTTCATTATCTTGCAAGGCTTGCTTGATCTCCTTCATCTGGTCTTTCATTTCACCTGTGTCAACTTTCATTTCCGCCATCTCTGCTTTAATTTCATCTCTCTGTTGTGTTGCATCTTGTTGAGATTTTAACATAAAGTCATTTAATGTTGTTAATGTCTCTTGGATTGAAGCCAGAGATGGTTGTTTCTCCCTGTCCTTTTCCTTGGTGAACATAGTTGCAGATAAAGTCTGCTGTGCGGGGGATGGATGTGGTGAACTTTGCGGGGAAGAAATAACAGTTGTTTGCTTCTTGATTGTTTTAGTATGGGTGGAAGTACTTGACATTTTCAGATTTAAATTTAGTGTTATTTTATGTTAGCAATATGTAAACAGATTCTATAAATTCCAAACCCTCAGTAACAGTTATACTAAATTGATAGCAATTAATTAATAGCAATAAAAATTCTAATTCAAATAAAAGGCTAAATTTCAAATACACTTAAAGTATAAAATATATCTAATTAATGCTCAACTTATTAATTCTTGTTACACTAGTCAAAGTTTATATCAAGAAGATGTAAAGAAGAAAAGGGGAAAAAGGAGGAAAGGTTAGTTTAACACAGCAGCAAAGATAAGAAGGAAGAGTCAGCAAAGTGGGAAGGAGGATAAAAACATGTGAAGAAAGGGGGCAATCAGAGTTAAAGACTATTATTCAATTAGGAGGGACAGGAGACCAAAGACCAAAAGAAAATTTAGCAATGCATAAACAGAACCAAGATTAATTGTAATATAATGTAATATAGAATTAAAATTCAAGAGTTAAAATTATCAAAGGGAAAACGCAAAAAACAACAACAATTGATTGAAGATCTAATTTGTTGTCAGAAACACCTTAATGAGTACTGCAAAGGTATTCCGTTATTTGAAGAAAGGTATAGTCTTTAGAAAATTTATAAAACTTTTTCCAAGCAAATGCAGTTTAATTTCACGAAGTTAAAATGAAGTCGGTCCGTCTCTCACAGCCCAGGAAGAAATCTCTCCGCTATAAATCCAACGAAAATGCTGTTAATCCAAAAACCGCTATTAATCCAAACGAAATCCAATGGAAATACTCCAACAAAATAATCCAAGAAACGTCGATTTAATAATCCAAATTTTAAAGTTCTCAAATGTAGGAAAGGAGTTTTTTTTTCTTTATATATATTTATTCAGAGTTTGTAAGTAAATAGTGAGCAGTCCTGGTCCTTCCGCTAGAAAAATCCCAGCCCGGACTTCATTTTACAATATTCCGTAACCAAATGCTTCAGAAAAGGAAAGAAAGTTTTTTCAACCAAATAATATCATTTTGTAAATAATAAATCCTTTAATGTCTCATTTTAAAATCTTCTGGATCTCCTTGTTTGCAAAAATTTAACAGTTCAAAACGAGTGAAAGGGGTTAGAATAAGTTCCGGCTGTTAATTCGCGCCTGGATACAATGTTGTTTTAACAACTTTCTCTTTCGCCTTCGTTTAAACTCCGATTCAATTTTCTTGTTTTTCAAACTTCTTGTTTACCATGGAACATAGAAATTTTTTACCTTAATTGTAGCTTCTTTGGCAATATTCCTTTTTCAATTAGAGTTGTTCAGTTTCTCTGCTTTTTACTCTCTTGATGTTTCTTGCTTCCCACTGGTTAGGTGGGATCGCAATGGCCGTGTCCTCTTGGGGGAGGACCGGTGCTCCCTGCACCAGAGCTGCAGGATGAACCCTCTGTCCCGGAGCCTCGGCGATGGCTCCCCGGGCAGAGGGGAATCCCCTTTTCTAGGATCGAGCCATCCGGACTCGATCCGATCGCGCTGGGGCGACCTCTGGGAGGGTTGGAGGGGTCTCGAGGCAGAGCCCTGCCAAGAGACTCCGCTGCGATCCTCAGCGAAACCGGAAGTCAACATCTAAAGTTAATATTGTGTCTTGTTAGTTTGGCAGACAGAAAGGCGTATTGTTTGCGTAGATCTCTAACGCGTTTCGGGACTTGCTTCAAGATTGTCTCCCCTTGTATTCTATAGGGTCTTCTCGGGCCCTATGAAGAATTTTGTCTCTGACTGATTTTTTTTTAGCTTGTTGACAACCATCCAGACCCCAACAGCCTCCAGGCACCGTCAGATCACTTCCACTGCTTCGCTGACTGGACATGGGGTGGAGATGTATAACTGTGTATCATCAACATACTGATGATACCTCACTCCATGCCCTTGGATGATCTCACCCAGCGGTTTCATGTAGATATTAAATATCAGGGGGGACAGAATCAACCCCTGAGGCACCCCACAAGGGAGTGACCTAGGGGTCGACCTCTGACCCCCCACTAACACCGACTGCGACCGACCAGAGAGGTAGGAAGAGAACCACTGAAGAACAGTGCCTCCCACTCCCAACCCCTCCAGCCGGCACCAGAGCTGCCATCAGGAATCCCCTCCGCCCCCTCCGCCATTTTAAAACTCACTTCCCCTCCCCCCCCACCATTTTAAAACTACTGCCCCCCAAATCCCGTGCCATGCCCACCATGGCCACACACCCTAGGCAAGCCCTCCCCCGGCTCTCTGACGTCAAACACAGCCCTGATGTGGCCCTCAATGAAATTGAGTTTGACAATCCTGGCCTAGAGGCTAAATCCTATGAACAAGGGCTAAGAGAACGAGTATGTTTAGCTAAACAAATAGAAAACTGAGGGGAATATAATAGTAGTTTCCCAATATTTAAAGGGCTGCCACAGAGCAGATGGCATCTATTTATTCTCCATGACACCTGAAGGTAGTACAAGAAGCAATGGGCGGAACCTCACCAAGAGGAAATGCAATCTGGAAATAAGGAAAAACTTGGGACTGGGCGGCAAATAAATAAATAAATAAACAAACAAACAAACAAATAAATAAATAAAAATCTCTTCTTTTTTATTAAAAGAAATTAGTAATTAAAAAAACCCAAAATCCATTACTATTAAAACTAAAACAACCAGCAAAACTATTAATAAAAACAGGTGAGGGCTGCGGGGTTTTTCTGTTATTATTTAAGTGCTTTTACCATATGCTTTAAATCAAGAGTCACTTCTCTCTCTGTTTCTCTCTCTTTCCTGTCATTCTCTGCCTCAATCATTTTCTCATTTCTCTTTTTTCTCCCCTTTTTTCTATCATTTCTCTCTCTCTCTTCCTTCCACTCTTCTCTCTCTCCCTTTCTTCCTCTCTCTCACTCTCTTCCTTCCTCTCTCATCTCTCTCTCTCTCTCTCTTTCTTTCTTTTTCTTTCTTTCTCTCTTTCTTTCTTCCTCTCTCTCACTCTCTTCCTTCCTCTCTTATCTCTCTCTCTCTCTCTCTTTCTTTCTCTCTCTTTCTTTCTCTATCTCTCCCCCTCTTGCTCTATCTCTCCACCTCTTGCTCGCTCTCTCTTTTTCTCACTTCCCCACTCTTGTTTTCTTTCTCTCTCTCACTCTTTCTCTCTTGTTTTCTTTCTCTCACTCTTTTTCTCTCTCGTTCTCTCTCTCTTGCTATCTCTTTCTCTCCCCCCTCTTTCTCTCTCTCTCTTTCTCACTTTCTCTTTATCTTGCTCTGTCACTCTCACTCTCTCTTGGTCTCCGGAGGCTTTTTCTTACTTTGAATGTTCCGGGCGGGCTGGCAGGGGGACGGGGAGAGCACGCGCCGGCCCGCGCGCCCGACATTGAAAATCACCTTTGCTGGCCCCCGCTGTGAGAATGCCTGCCCCGCCTCTCCTGCAGCCCCCTCGCTGAGTGCCCTGGACAAAAGCGCTCTCGGCGAAGGTGGGAAGCAGAGGAGAAAGAGAGGCGGATCGGGTGGGTGGGTGGGCGGGCGGGCGGGGGCAGTGGCGAGTAGCCTGAGGTGCGAGGGGGCTAGAGGGGCGGGGGGCCGTGGCTCCATGCGTGCCCTTGGAAAAGGGTGCTCAGGGGGGCGTTTTGGGGTGCGCTGGTGTAGGCGTGCGTAGCCTACAGCAGGGAACGGTGCTGGGCACAATGACTGCTGCGGGTGCCAGGGAGCTGGCACATGGTGGCGGGCCAAAACCGTCCCCCCCATTT
This sequence comes from Erythrolamprus reginae, assembly GCF_031021105.1. Lineage (NCBI taxonomy): Eukaryota > Metazoa > Chordata > Lepidosauria > Squamata > Dipsadidae > Erythrolamprus > Erythrolamprus reginae. Next base: position 32,875,119 of record NC_091955.1, on the reverse strand, counting down.
TTCAATTTGGCTGGGCCCCTGATGCCAGTACCAGTAATACTGGCCTATCGGCGGCCCTGGCCAGCACAGAAAGATACCATGGTTGATGATATCAAAAGCCACTGAGACGTCAAGAAGCACCAGGACAGAGGACAAGCCCCTGTCCTGGGCCTGCCAGAGATCATCCATCAGCATGAGCAAAGCAGTTTCTGTGCTGTAACCAGGCATGAATCCTGACTATTGAGGGCCTAGATAATCCTTGCAGCCCAAATGCCATCACCTGAAATTTGTATAAAAGGACAATTAAATGTGGTTTTCCATTTATCCCCCTCCTTAATTCTCACTTGATTTTATACAGTGGTACCTCATCTTACAAACTTAATTCGTTCCGTGACCAGGTTCGTAAGTAGAAAAGTTCATAAGACGAAGCAATTTTTCCCATAGGAATCAATGTAAAAGTGAATAATGCGTGCAAACCCATCTGTGAATTGTATTTAAGCAATGCTGGCATTCTGATTCTTGTTCAGGGGCAGGTGGAGGAAGTGGGTGTAGTGGAAAGACAGTGGAGGCTGCCTGGAGGGAACCTCACGGATGGATTGACACATGCGGGGATTGACACGTTCGCCCTCCTTGATGGCCTCTGCTGGAACTTAAGAGCCAAAGTAGGCTGCTGGGCTGGCTTTAGCCCTAATCCTACCTTAACAGGGCTAAGGGTCCTTTAACCCCAGCCGACCATCGAGCCAGAGCAGTGAAGGAAATGAAGGAAGCTTTCCTCTTCCCCATTTGCTCTCTATGTATCATCCAGCTTTCACAGAGGATTTCTAAGCTTTCCTCTTCCCCATTCTCCGTGAAAGCTAGAGGACACATGGAGAGCAAATGGGGAAGAGGAGAGCTTATAAACCCTTCGTGAAAGCTGGAGGGATAGAGAGCAAACGGTGAACTTTATGTGAAGGTGGAGAACACATGGAGAGCTTCCTTCACTTCCTTCGCTGCTCTGTCCTCCAGCTTTCACGAAGGGTTTATAAGCTCTCCTCTTCCCCATTTGCTCTCCATGTGTCCTCCAGCTTTCACAGAGGGTTTATAATCTCTCCTCTTCACCGTTTGCTCTCCATGTGTCCTCCAGCTTTCATGGAGAGTTTATAAGTTCTCCCCTTCCCCATTTGCTCTCCATGTGTCCTGCAGCTTTCACGGAGGGTTTATAAGCTCTCCTCTTCCTGGTTGTTCTCCATAGATCCTCCAGCTTTCATGGAGAATGGGGAAGAGGAAAGCTTAGAAACCCTCCGTAAAAGCTGCAGGACACATAGAGAGGAATGGAGGACCAAACAAAGGGAAACGGAGTGGACACAGGCAGCGAGGAGAAAATAGAGGACCAAACGAAGGGTAATGGAGACGTGAGTTTGGAAGCAAGATGGGGTGAAGGAAACAGTAGGCAAGGGGGGATTTTGGCAGTGAGATGGGGTGGCTGCAGAGAATTCCTTTGATGTGCCTTTTCAGCTGCAGCAGTCAAGAGAGAAGCGACAGTTCGTAAGATGAAAATGGTTCATGAGAAGAGGCAAAAAAAATTTGAACGCCCAGTTCATATCTCAAAAAGTTCGTATGAAGAGGTGTTCATAAGATGAGGTAGCACTGTACTTTCGACAAGTCCAGTTTAGGAAAAAAAATATTTTTAAAGAGGTAACACAGCACATCCCTCGTGAAGAGGAGGGGATATATATTTTCCACGCACATAGAGTTGAGTTCATGGTAATCCATGCACAGTCTAAGACAGAGGTCCCCAACCTTTTTTGCACCAGGGACCGGCTTTAAGCTAGACCAATTTTCCACGGCCCGGTGGGGGGGGGGCTTTGGTCATATGGGGGTGGGTTTATGGAGGGGTGGAGCTTAGTGACGCAGCCCTCCACACTTCTCCACAGGGCGGGGAGAATCAGGAGGCTCCTTTGGCGGCTGGGGGCTGCCTGGCTTTGTGATTTTGGCTGGGGGGGGGAGTTAGGAAGGTCCTACTTCTCCACCCCCCAGCCAAAAATTCAAAGCCTATCTGCTGGATACGGGCGATGAGTGGGACAGAGCGGCACGGAAGCCTCTTGCAGCAGCTGCTACAGCCACTGGCTTCCGCGCCGCTCCTCCCACCCATCGCCCGTATCCAGCAGAAGCTGCTGCCTGAGTGCTCTTGGCCGGCGGGATTCAATGTGCTGGGGTGGGGGGTGTCCCGACAGCCCCCCCACCCCAGTGCTTTGCCTCCCACTGGGACACCCCCCACCCCAGCACTTTGAATCCCACCGGCCAAGAGCACTCGGGCAGCAGCTTCTGCTGGATACGGGCAATGGGTGAGACGAGCGGCGCGGAAGCCTCTTGCAGCAGCTGCCACAGCCACCGGCTTCGGCGCCGCTCGTCCCGCTCATTGTCCGTGTCTGGCAGAAGCTGCTGCCCGAGTGCTCTTGGCCGGCGGGATTCAAAGTGCTGGGGTGGGGGGTGTGCCAGCGGGAGGCGAAGCACTGGGGTGGGGGGGCTGTCAGGACACCCCCCACCCCAGCACTTTGAATCCCGCCGGCCAAGAGCACTCGGGCAGCAGCTTCTGCCAGACACGGGGAATGAGCGGGACGAGCGGCGCCGAAGCCGGTGGCTATGGCAGCTGCTGCAAGAGGCTTCCGCGCCGCTCTGTCCCACTCATCGCCCGTATCCAGCAGATAGGCTTTGAGTTTTTGGCTGGGGGGGGGGAGAAGTAGGACCTTCCTAAGTCCCCCCCCAGCCAAAAACTCAAAGCCTATCTGCTGGATACGGGCGATGAGTGGGACAGAGCGGCGCGGAAGCCTCTTGCAGCAGCTGCTACAGCCACCGGCTTCGGCACCGCTCGTCCCGCTCATCGCCCATATCTAGCAGATAGGCTTTGAGTTTTTGGCTGGGGGGGGAGAAGTAGGACCTTCCTAACTCCCCCCCAGCCAAAATCACAAAGCCAGGCAGCCCCCAGCCGCCAAAGGAGCCTCCTGATTCTCCCCACCCTGCCCGACGCCCCATCCTGTCCTGCATAATGTCCTCTGCCGGGAGGGCAGCGCCGCCGCGGACCGGCTGGAAAACCCCAACGGCCCGGTCCCGGTCCGCGGACCGGCGGTTGGGGACCTCTGGTCTAAGAGACCCATGTTTCTTTTTCTTAAAATGCATAAAGGCAGTCACCCTTGACTTCACTGGCTAGATGAATTCTCTGGCTAAGCTATTGTCTATAAACCTCTGAAGTTCTTCCGTCTCTCTTGGAATCCTGGAATACATGTTTGGCTTGTGCAATTTGGCTCCTGGCAAAGTCTCAATAGCACAATCTGTGGAGAGGGAACGCTTTCCCACTTGCTGAATGCCTCTGCTATGTCACAGTATTCATTTGGAACAAGCGGCTCTAATTCTTCTCTCTCCATAATGTATTTTCTGACTTTGCTTTCACTTTCCTAACCACAGGCTTGTTTGATGCACCTGGCTAGTCACTTTCTCATTCGGCACTTGTTTCTGTCCTAATCTACTGACGGATTCCATTTCTTCAACCAGGCTAGTCCTAGGACCAGCCTGGTTGGTTGGTCATCTCAGGGTTTGGTCATCTCAGGAGCCACAATAAAATGATTAGTCTCTACATGGGTCCCAGCCCTAAGGATCACTGGCTCCATTAGGCAAGTTCCTGGTATCCATGCTGTCAGGGAACCATCTAATTTGGAAAACACCATGGGCTGCCTTAACTTCCTCAGCCTCAGTCCTAATTTTTCCACTGTCTGAAGGCTAATTAGGCACCCTGAGTCCAATAAGGCTGTGAAAACCCTAAATTACTTTTGAGTAGGGCATCAAAATCTCCACTTAGGTCATTATAGGGATGATGGTACCACTTACCACTGTGTCATCTTCCATTTCATTATTGCTTTCATAGAAGACCAAGTTGGGTTTTCCATGGGTCAGAGTTTCCTTCCCTTTGCTGGATTGCAGAGAGAACTGCTGTTGAGCCACCTGTGTTTTCTCCTTTGGCTTCAGATATGGTTTTTTCCAACTTCAGTTGGGCCAGGGCTTGCAGTGCAGATGCCAGCAGTGCGCAAGGCAATAAGTTGCCCAGTAGCCTTCCTTCCCACATTGGAAGCATACTAGGCTTTAGTGGGGCTTCTCCCCTGTAACTGGGATTTTACCTTCCCCCCCCCCTCAGAGTGCTGGGCCTCTCTTAGGCATTTGGCAGGGCTGGGTCTCGTGTGCAGCATGTTCCTAGTACTCCATCAGGTTGAACTCCACATTTGTGACCAACTGGTACCACATTAAAAGGTTGCGGGTCATCCCCCACTCCCGTTGTAGGTAATTGTGATAAATCCTCACATAATTGGTAGACCAATGTTTACTCAGGCCAATCTCTCAGGTGAGCTACCAGTCTGTGAAAATATTGGATGTACCCTGGCATTGACTGCTTGCCCTGCCATAGGGAGCAGATGTGAGTCTCTGAATTTGAATCTATACCACATCACCTACATGAAAGCATCCAGGTCTTGCAGTTCCAGGGACCCTTCATCATGGAGAGACACCACAGCATTGCCTTTCATGTTAGATGTAACAGTGTTTATCTGGGTGCATTCATCTAGGTGCAACACTCCATGGCACTCTATAGTGCTCCTTGTAGTTTCAGACCTGTATCAGAAAATAGGCCAAGTTGTCAAGTTGTCCATTGAACTGGACCACTCTAATGGTCCACTGGGGAGGAGGAGCTGGAGCTGCGGCCAATGGAGGTCAAGAGGATAACCTCATTGGCTCTGGAGGAATGCAGGCAGGAGCAGGACAAAGTCCTTTGGGCCTAGGTTGGCTTGCCAGCATGGAAGAACAAAAGCAGGATGACCAAGAGCGGGGGGGGGGGGGAGAGATGGAAAGCAGTGGAGATGAGTAGCAATGGAACAAGGATCACCCCTCCTGATTCCTGAGCCCAGAGAATAGAGAAGAGGCAGGCCCACCCCTCTTCACAAGGCACAGCTGGGGACTTCATTTGGAAAAAATGATGAATTTTTGGAGTTTGTGTGCGTTGATGATGTCTGGAGTGTGCTGCATGTCTTACCTTATGATTGCCTTGTTCCTTTGCATCTTTGGACTCATTGCCTTATCCCCTTGCCTAGTTGGACTTCTTGCCTTGAAGCCATTCTGCTAACAATATTTTGCTGGACTACTCGTTGCTAAATGCTACTGGAGGTGTGTGTGTTTGTGCTTTGCTCTGGGACTTGCCATAAAGATGGAAACATTTGGAGGAAAGTTGGAGCAATGAAGGCCATTTTGAACTATCAGCTGATTGTGTTGCCTCCCTGCCTTGCCCTGGGTCATCACAGCCACTAGAGGAGATGTCAGTTGTCCTCTTACACCAAGATGTATCCAGGCAGCAACTCCACTGCTAGTAGGGGTGCCTTAGGGTGACCCTGGCTGCCAGATTTTGCCTATCACCACCACCATGGGTTTAGTTAGATGGTTCTGAGAGGCTGGAACAAGGAACTGCTTTCAAGTAGCAGGTTCTCGTTCCCTGTGAGCGACCTACCCCTGGCTCCCACCATACCTGCCTCTCCCAGTCAGAACCGGAATGATCCAGCCACCCCAGAGATAGTTCCCCCCATTCCCCAGGTCTCCATTTTCTTTGGCAGGTCTTCATATACATTCATATTCATCCATTCTAACTCTCTCCTCCCAACCCCATCAACCTATCCTTATTAAAATAATGATACCCCTTCCAGTCACACTTACTAATTATCATGATTTATACAATTTATTAATCTTACCTCCCTCGCCTCCTAAATTACTAAATAATTTAATTAAAACGAGATCTAGATAAAAGAAAATACTGTCCAGTGCTGCCAAGATTGTTCTCTCTCTTACTAGTGAAGAGCAGTAAAGTTCTAAGTAAAATGACAAATTTACAGTCATTCTATTAGGGTCCATTTGTAGGGGGAAGGTAATCCACCTAGATGTTCTTATGGGAATAGTATAATTCACAAGTCTCTACTAATTTCTTCCCCTAGTCCAGTGGTGTAGTGTTGTAGTTCATAGATGATCAAAGCATGCTGACATGCTGGTAAATAGTTGTTGCCAGCCACTCTCACTTGCAGACACAAAACAGGTGATGGGCCTTGATCATTCCACAGCTCCCTCGCCAGTGCTCCCTCCAAATGGCTGCTGTCACCCACCAGTCTCAGCAATGCTGGAACCCCCCCTGTGGATGTTGGCCCACTTCATCATCTCTCTTCTCTCAGGAATAGACACAAGCCTTGACTGCTCTGCAACTCCCCTGCCAGCGCTGCCTCCAACTGGCTGCTCTCACCTGCCAGTCTTGATAACACTGGCCACCTCCATCTTTCCTGTAGGTGTCAGTTTGTTCTTTTAATTACAGATCGTGAGGTTGTGCATTAAACTGGTTTTACAAGCAGACTGTCTTCCCTGTTTTCAAACCCCCAGGTGGCAGCGATATGCTCACAACAGCCACAGGCCACTGGAGGCAGGGAGGCAAAGAGTCTCTGCTCTCCCCTCTGTGTTAGTATCACTCAGGTCCCCAGATGGCTGACAGTGTGTGGCTGCAGCTGGAAATGCTGCCACTCCCCCACTCTCTTGCCACCCAGCCTCTCTCCCGGTACTCTCGCCAGTCACTGTATACCATAACACTCTAAAATGGCTCTATTGTTTACTCACAGTAGCTCAATAGCTCTCTCACAGTAAATCACTCACAATTTGTAGTTCTTAGCTGGTTCCAACTTCTCGCTCTGGCGACTCAACTGTTTTTAAAGGTACTGGGATGAGGGGGCAGACACAGTTCTCTTCACTCTGTTGGTCAGAAAAACTAGGATGAAAGTATTTTTCTTTTTATGGTTTATTTTAACTTTTTTCCTACAGAATTTAAAATTCTTATCTCTAGGGATTAGAGATATTTAACAGTTACAGTTACCTTAAGAGCACATAAAGACTTTGACACACATATAAAATCAAGGGGAAAAGAAAAGAAAAGAAAACAAGAGCAGAACTCTCAGGTATACATACCCTGGTCGTTCTCACCATAAATCTTGGTTAATCTAAATTAGGAAAGGCAAAAATCTAGAAGGGGAGAAAGATCAAAGTTATTATATTTTTCTTTTCTTTTAAGTACCTTTATTTAGCCAAATTGGTTTTTCAGCATCACTGAGCAAACTCCATTCTCTTGCATAATTTCCTTGTTGATAACTTCCTCATACCAGCCATGACAGGCCATTGCCTCACATCTCAAACATCGAGCAAGTCTCCTAGTGGGGATGTTGGTGGGGATTCCTATGCAGAGATTCAATTGACTCTGCCATTTCCCTTCTGGTTAAGTTTCTTTACAAGTTTCCCGCCTTGCTTGCAGTTTTCAGATAAAAAATAAACAAAGGGTCTGGGAGAACTCTGCTTCCCTTCTCAGAATACTGGCCCCTCCTTCCTAAGGAACACCCGGCTTCAGTTTTCAGACCAAAAAGAGGTTTGGAAGGACCTCTGCTTTCCTGCAGTAATATAGGTACCCTCCTCCACAACCTGCCTCACAGTTTTCAAACCCAGAAGAGTCTGGGAGGACTCTTTTTGGTAATAGCAGTGCAGGCACCTCCTACTGAATGGAGTTCACTCAGTGACATCCCATATTCAACTCACTCACTCATTTTTCTGTTCCATTTCCACACAGCCTCTCTCTTTTCCCTAACAGAAGGTCTACACTCTGACCAAACTCTCTGTCAGTTATGGTCCTTTGGGACTAGCAAACAGCCTTAGGAAGGCTAGAAAAGGTAGCAGGATCCAGCTGTGATTGGGAGACGGGTCCTCTCACTCACACACATGCATAATGCATATAGACCCTTCCCTCAGTCTCCTGGGCTTTAAAAGTTAAAATTTAGAGGTACTCACCTCCTTTCCAAGCAGCTGTTGAGCTCAAAATGCCATTTACCACTCTTGCTCAAAACAGGTAACGTCTGTAACACAGTGCAGGTCTGTTAGCCAGGTTATCTTGGCGTCCCATTGGGGTCAGCAAATTGTTGGAAGAAAAATCCAGTCCAGTTCTAAGATGGGAGAAAGATAATGGAAATAAAAAGAAGGCTCTGTTTATTTGGATGCCAGAAACTGGGAGGGGGGAGGGGGGCTTTGTGATTGAAATGCCTATTCCTGTGTATAAGAATGTGTCCTTTAATATTTTAATAGCTAGTGCCAGATTCATATACAGGTCATGTAGGCGTCATGGCTGACTCAAGGCAGGTAAAAGGGGAAATGAAAATCTTAAGTGTTTTTCTGGGCTAATCTATTTAGATTTGGTTTGCCTAATTGTGTTGCTTATTGGGTCTCTTTGGTTATTAATAGATTGGCCCAGCCTTGAATGGATACTAAATCTACATTCCTAAAGAACAGCCTCCTCAAGCTTCTGCTTGAAACTGCAGGAAAAACTGGGTCTGCTTTCTGCCTTTGTTAAGATTTTTTTCTCCTCTTCTCCTTTAGGGGAAATATTCTATCCTACCTCTTTTTAATATTAAGAATAAAAAACATGTTAATCTAGGGAGGGGAGCTTCCTACACAAGGTTCATTCATAGTATTTATTTTAATGTAAAACTCAATGACAATTAAAAAGGAGATCTTGTATTATCTATTTATATAGGTTACAAAACCTAGTAAAGCCCCATAAATGTTCATGAACACTCCTGCAGAAATAAAATATTTAACTACAAGGATATATTATATTCAGGAAGTTATTTGCTGACATTTAATTCTGAGATTCTTTTAGTCCATACATAATAATTTATACATAAAAATTATAAGTAAGTGTTTTGCAAATTGACTTTTTGAGTATTCCATGATCATAAGCTATAGATTTTGTTAGAAGTATTCCCGCAGTGTTGTTGGTGTGATTTGGTTTATTTTTGTTTTCATTTTTTTATTTGGTAAAAACACTAACACTCTTGCAGAGCCTTTAGTTTGCCCATAAAAACAATATGATAATACATTTGTATATTTCTAGGCTTTCTGTACAAGTTTGCCTGTGTTAATTATATCTATTAATTTAAATTTGGACAGAGTATTAATGATATGATAGCTTTTATGGAGCAATTTTTGTAATGATGTGTCCAAAATGTTTTTCATTGACAAGGTGAAAAAACACACATTTTACTGGTTAAAATACATTCTTATAGCATTCTAAATCACATTAAAAATCAGTTGAAGATAAGGAGTGGGTGTTGAACTGTCAAGATTTAGAAGAATAAAAAAAATGAAAACAAGGTTTTGGAGCTTACAAATTCAGATGGAAAGATTTAATCAGCCACTTTCCATGTGCTTCAGTGAATACGTGAAGTTCTGTCTATCATATATTGATATAGAGCTGAAAATCTGATATATTTTCCCCAGTTTAATGTAATTGGATCACTCCAGCACTAACAACAGAAAAGGCAAATAGTAAATGGAACAATAATTCAGATTTGGATCCTTTTGTTTAATAGGTATATAAGGTCATTATGCTATATCAGTTATGTATAAGATAGATTCATTGGCATCTTTTGTTTCACAACCAATTGCCAATGTTATTTGGTACGTTTTATATTACTTTACATGGTATATTTATTAATGAGACTTATATCCATTAAATCAATGAATTAGTACTCCAATCAGTTTTTAAAATAGAAAATAAATATATATAATTTAAAGCTTAAGATTTTAAAAATCAATAAAATAAAAACCTGTTAAAAGTTGATGAAAAAAATATGTTATGCTCAGTTTTGGAAAGACTTGCAGAAGCACACTTTGCTAGAGAGAACATTTCAAAACTTGTGAACCTCGCAAAAGAAGACTTCTCCTATTTACCAACTACAAGTATAGGAGTCTCAGATGGGATAGGCAAGGACATATTTAAAGGGTTTCTGCAGCTGATCTAATTAATTCTTATTAATTAATTAATTAATTGGGCAGACATATAGTGTACTTTCCAATTCTTTTGAGTTTAAAGGTTAGTACCTTCAACAAATGCTTGAAATTTGTATTCCTGGTTCGTAATTTTTAACCCTTTAATTTATTGATTTTCACATATTTGTGTAACCATGTTTCCAAAGATAAAATGAACAGTAGGGGGGACAACCAAAACCCTTTGCAAATTCCTTTTTTAATAGAAGAATAGAATAGAATAGCATTTTATTGGGGAAGTGTGATTGGACACACAAGGAATTTGTCTTGGTGCATGTGCTCTCAGTGTATATAAAAGAAAAATATACATTTGTCAAGAATCATGTGGTACAACACTTAATGATTGTCATAATGGTCAAATAAGCAATGAAGAAACAATCAATATTAATAAAAATCTTAGGATACAAGCCCTGGACTCAAACTGTTGCTACTCAATGCCAGGTCGGTAATAAATAAAGCTCTCCTCATCCGGGATTTGATCCTGGATGAGGAGGCCGACCTGGCATGTGTAATTGAAACCTGGCTGGGCCCGGAGGGAGGAGTTCCTCTCTCTGAAATTTGCCCAGCCGGGTTTCAGATATGGCATCAGCCTCGACCCCAGGGAAGGGGGGGAGGAGTGGCTATTATAGCCAGGGAGAGCCTTTGCCTGCGTAGACTCGTTGCTCCAGAGATTGCGGGTTGCGAGTCCCTCCTGGTGAAGTTGGACTTAGGGGTTCAGGTGGGCTTGTTTCTCACGTACCTGCCTGCCAGTTGCGTGTCACAAGTCCTGCCTGTGCTACTTGAGGAGGTAGCCGGGTTGGCGGTGGGGTTCCCCAGACTTATTGTCTTGGGGGACTTAACCTGCCATCACTTGGCAGAGTCTCTGGATTGGCACAGGAGTTCATGGCCACCATGACAGCCATGGACCTGACCCAAGTAGTACAGGGTCCGACTCACAAGGGGGGGCACGCACCCGACATGGCATTCCTCTCTGAGCAATTGAGTAATGGTCTGAGACTAAGGAGCTTAGAAGTGTTGCCGGACGGACCTCGACTCCAATTGGGAAACAGAGTCGATTAACAACGAGTCAGTCAAGGTGACTGGGGTCCGTACTTGTCCACCTGTCTGAGAAGAGTTTGATCTGGTGACACCTGATGAAGTGGACAAGGCCATTGGAGCTGTGAGTTCCACCACCTGTTTGCTGGATCCGTGTCCTACCTTTGAAAAGTGTCCGGAAACTCCAGATCGTGCAGAATGCAGCTGCGAGAGCAATCATGGGCTTTCCCAAAAATGCCCATGTCACACCAACACTCCGCAGTCTGCATTGGTTGCTGATCAGTTTCCGGTCACAATTAAAAGTGTTGGTTATGACCTATAAAGCCCTTCATGGCACCGGACCAGAAGATCTACGGGACCGCCTTCTGCCGCACAAATCCCAGCGACCGATTAGGTCCCACAGAGTGGGCCTTCTCCGGGTCCCGTCAACTAAACAATGTCATTTGGCGGGACCCAGGGGAAGAGCCTTCTCTGTGGCGGCCCCGGCCCTCTGGAACCAACTCCCTCCAGAGATCAGAATTGCCCCCACCTTCCTCGCCTTTCGTAAGCTCCTTAAAACCCACCTCTGCTGTCAGGCATGGGGGGACTGAGATGTTCTTTCCCCCTGGGCCTTTACAATTCTATGCATGGTATGTATGTATGTTTGGTTTTTATATTTAATGGGTTTTTAATCATTTTTAGTATTAGATTACTATTGTACACTTTTTTATTGTTGCTGTTAGCCGCCCCGAGTCTCCGGAGAGGGGTGGCATACAAATCCAATAAATAAATAATAAATAAATGAGTGACTGTGAGCAATGACTCCCTGTCCAAATAGGGCTGCAACTGATGCACCAGGCGAACCCGGGCAAATGCCCCCCTCGCCACAGCTGAAAGATGGTTTTCTAAAGTTAGCTGTGGATCGAGGAGGACGCCCAAGTTGCAAACCCTCTCTGAAAGAGTCAATAATTCCCCCCCCCCCGGGTGATGGACGGAGACAGATGGACGTATCCTTGGGAGGCAGTACCCACAGCTACTCTGTCTTGTCTGGATTGAGTCTGAGCCTGTTGGCATCCATCCACACCCTGACAGCCTCCAGACACTGGCACATCACTTCCACTGCTTCTCTGAATGGACATAGGGTGGAGATGTACAGCTGAATGTCGTCAATGTACTGATGGTAATTCACCCCATGCCCTTGGATGATCTCACCCAGTGGTTTCATGTAGATATTAAACAGCAGATGGGAGAGAACCGACCCCTGAGGAACCCCACAAGGTAGGGACCTAGGGGATGACCTCTGCCCCCCCACTAACACCAACTGCGACTGACCAGAGAGGTAGGAGGAAAACCATGGTAAAACGGTGCCTCCCACTCCCAACCCCTCCAATCGGCGCAGAAGGATACCATGATTGATGGTATCAAAAGCCGCTGAAAGGTCAAGAAGCACGAGGACAGAGGATAAACCCCTGTCCCAGGCCCACCAGAAATCATCCATCAGCACGACCAAAGCAGTTTCCGTGCTGTAGCCAGGTCTGAATCCTGACTGCCGAGGGCCTAGATAATCGGCTTCTTCCAAGGACCGCTGGAGCTGGAGTGACACCACCTTCTCAACAACCTCCCCATGAAGGGGGACTTCCGGTTTCGCTGAGGATCGCAGCGGAGTCTCTTGGCAGGGCTCTGCCTCGAGACCCCCCCAACCCTCCCAGAGGTCGCCCCAGCGCGATCGGATCGAGTCCGGATGGCTCGATCCTAGAAAAGGGGATTCCCCTCTGCCCGGGGAGCCATCGCCGAGGCTCCAGGACAGAGGGTTCATCCTGCAGCTCTGGTGCAGGGAGCACCGGTCCTCTCCCAAGAGGACACGGCCATTGCGATCCCACCTAACCAGTGGGAAGCAAGAAACATCAAGAGAGTAAAAAGCAGAGAAACTGAACAACCCTAATCGAAAAAGGAATATTGCCAAAGAAGCTACAATTAAGGTAAAAGTTTTTTCTATGTTCCATGCTAAACAAGAAGTTTAAAAAACAAGAAAATTGAATCGGAGTTTAAACGAAGGCGAAAGAGAAAGTTGTTAAAACAACATTGTATCCAGGCGCGAATTAACAGCCGGAACTTATTCTAACCACTTTCACTTGTTTTGAACTGTTAAATTTTTGCAAACAAGGAGATCTAGAAGATTTTAGAATGAGACATTAAAGGATTTATTATTCACAAAATGACATTATTTGGTTGAAAAAATTTTTTTTCCTCTTTTGAAACATTTTTGAAACATTTGGTTACCGAAAGTTGAAAAATGAAGTCCGGGCTGGGATTTTTCTAGCGGAAGGACCAGACTGCTCACTATTTACCTACAAATTCTGAATAAACATTTATAAAGGGAAAAAAAACTCTTTTCCTACATTTGAGAACTTTAAAATTTGGATTATTTAATCGACGTTTTCTTTGGATTATTCTGTTGGACTATTTCCATTGGATTTCGTTTGGATTAATAGCGGTTTGTGGATTAACAGCATTTTCGTTGGATTTACTGCGGAGAGATTTCTTCCTGGGCTGTGAGAGACGGACCGACTTCATTTTAACTTCGTGAGATTAAACTGCATTTGCTTGGAAAAAGCTTTATAAATTTTCTAAAGACTATACCCTTCTTCAAAAAACGGAATACCTTTGCAGTACTCATTAAGGTGTTTCTGACAACAAATTAGATCTTCAATCAATTGTTTTTTTCTTGCATTTTCCCTTTGATAATTTCAATTTTTGAATTTTAATTCTATATTACATTATATTACAATTGGTTCTGTTTATGCATTGCTAAATTTTCTTTTGGTCTTTGGTCCCCTGTTCCTCCTAATTGAATAATAGTCTTTAACTCCGATTGTCCCCTTTCTTCACATGCTCTTACCCTCCTTCTCACTTTGCTGACTTTTCCTCCTTATCTTTGCAGCTGTGCTAAACTAACCTTTTCCCCTTTTCCCCCTCTTCTTCTTCACATCTTCTTGATATAAACTTTGACTAGAGTAATAAGAATAAATAAGTTGAGCATTAATTAGATATATTTTAAATTTTAAGTGTATTTGAAATTTAGCCTTTTATTTGAATTAGAACTTTTATTGCTATTAATTAATTGCTATTGATTTAGTATAACTGTTACTGTGGGTTTGGAATTTATAGAATCTCTTTACATTCTGCTAACATAAAATAACACTAAATTTAAATTTGAAAATGTCAAGTTCTTCCACCCATACTAAAACAATCAAGAAGCAAACAACTGTTATTTCTTCCCCGCAAAGTTCACCACATCCATCTCCCGCACAGCAGACTTTATCTGCAACTATGTTCACCAAGGAGAAGGATAGGGAGAAACAACCATCTCTGGCTTCAATCCAAGAGACATTAACAACATTAAATGACTTTATGCTAAAATCTCAACAAGACGCAACACAACAGAGAGATGAAATTAAAGCAGAGATGGCGGAAATGAAAGTTGACACAGGTGAAATGAAAGACCAGATGAAGGAGATTAAGCAAGCCTTGCAAGATAATGAAGTACGAATGAAGGCAGTGGAAGAAAAGGCGGAAAAGGTGGAGAAAAGAATTGGTCACTTGGAGGACAAAGCTGCTTCACGTTACAGAGGGTATGATGAATCAATTACACATCTGGAAATGCAACGTGCGTCATATGGACTTCGATTTCAAAACGTAATAGAAGAAAAAGATGAAGATTTAAAGGCCATTATGGCTGACATTATTGGGAAAATCCTCCAGATGGACCCAGATGACATAAAAAGAGAAATCGATGAAGTCTTCAGAATTTCTAACAGCTATATTCGCCGTTTTAATCTTCCACGCGAGATTCACATCAAATTTGTAAGAAAAAGCATGAGAGATGATATATTGCATTGGTCAAGAGCGGGACAACTGCAACACCAAGGCAAAGAAATAAAAATATTAAAACAAATCCCAAGACGTGTTCGAGAGACTAGAAGAGACTATCATTTCTTGACCAAACTTCTGATCAAAGAAAACATAACTTTTCGCTGGCTTATTCCACAAGGTCTATCATTGACATGGAAATCAACGAGATATAAATTGGAGAATCTAGACCAAGCAAGAGACTTTTATGAAAACAGTGGAATATGCGAAATGGAACAGATAACAAAAGAACTGGAAGCAATGCAGGCCGAAGCCATGGGGGCACTTGCACAAGTGGAGGACCAGGACCATGGGGCCAGAAGAAAGCAACCTCAATGCGAAACCAAGAAATACAACAAATGACTACATTGAGAGATTTAAAAATCTTTTCAGTAAATGTCAATGGACTTAATGAACCAAAAAAAAAGAAAACAAATGTTTTCCAAAATTAAGAATCAAAAAGCTCAAATTGTGATACTCCAAGAAGTGCATATAAAAAAAAGTAATCGGAATTTATTGTTAAATAATAAAATTGGAAAGATGTATGCTGCGTTAGCAGACCAAAAGAAAAGAGGAGTGGCAATGTATGTTGAGAGTTCTATAAATTCCAAACAACTATATAGTGATGATGAAGGTAGAATTTTGATTGTCCAGATTGATATTGAACCCAAATCGCTTGCTATTGTTTCTATATATGCCCCAAATGATGACCAAATTGCATTTTATGAAAAATTACATCAAAAAATTTTAGAATTAAATTTGGAAAATATGTTAATTATTGGAGATTTTAATGCCATAACAAATAGACAATTAGACCATTCGGGGGTGAAGAAAAGTTGTAAAAAGAAAAAAAAGAATTTACTGCCCTCAACTTTCCAAAAAATGAAAGCAGAATTGCTATTGAATGATATATGGAGGGAAAGGCATCCTCATAGCAGGCAATATACTTTTTACTCAAACCCCCACAAAATTTGGACTAGAATAGATATGGTGTGGGCTCCCAAAACAACAGCAGAGTACATACAAGACGTAGAAATAGATGTTAATACTTGGGCAGATCATAATCTAGTTATAGTCTATATGAGAAATATTAAAAAACATCGCAATTGGCAAATGAATAGAAATATCTTGAAAGAGAAAGAATATAAAGAATGGATGGAAAAGGAATTAAAAATATTTTTCGAAATTAATAAAAATACAGACACCACCCCTCAGAACTTGTGGGATGCAACCAAAGCATACATAAGAGGATTAACAATATCCTATACTGCAAAATATAATAAAGAAAGAAAAAGAAAATATGAACAATTAATAAATGAATTAAAACAACTAGAGTTTCTATCACAACAAAATGTGAAAAATAAAGATTTGGGGAAAAAAATAAATTTAATTAAACACAAAATTAGATTACAAGAACAAAATCAGCTATTGGAAAAAATAAAGAAAGCTAAGCAACAATATTTTGAGCATGCCAATAAATCAGGTAGATGGTTAGCATACAAACTGAGAAAACAGAGACAATCTAAATTAATTAGAAAATTAGAAGATAAAGATGGAATAATAAAATATGACCCAGAGGGAAAAGCAAATATAGTTCAAAACTTTTTTAAAGAATTGTATAAAGATGATAATATTGAAGAAGAAGCCGTATTTAAATACCTAGAGAGTGCAGAGTTACCACAAATAACAGAAGAGCAACAAGAAAAGATGGAGAGTCCAATAACGATGGAAGAACTCCTTATAGTTATTAAAAAGCAGAAAAACAACAAAGCCACGGGACCGGACGCTATCCCGGCAGAGTGGTATAAAATAGAAAATGAAGTATTAAGAAATAATATGCTCCAAATTTTTAATGAATGTAGAGTAGATGGTAAAATTCCTAAATCATGGTCGGAATCTTTGATAACTTTAATCCATAAACCAGATACACCAAAAGAAAAAATTAAAAACTATAGACCAATATCTTTATTGAATGTAGATTATAAAATTTTTATAGCAATATACGCAGATAGATTGAAAAATGTGATAAACAGCAAAATTCACTCAGACCAAAATGGTTTCCTTCCAGGTAGACAAATTAAAAATAATCTTAGAACAATTATTAATGTATTAGAGTATTATGAGCAACATTCAGATAAAACATTATCTTTAATGTTCTTAGACGCGCAAAAAGCTTTTGATAATGTGAATTGGACATTTATAAAGATGCAATTAAATAAAATGAGATTCGGCCCCAAATTTGTTAATTTAATAGACGCTATTTATTCAAAACAAACGACAAAAATTATATTAAACAATGAACAATTAGAAGCGTTTAAAATAAATAAAGGAGTGCGGCAAGGATGTCCCATATCACCTCTTCTTTTCATTATGACTTTAGAAGCACTCTTAATAAAAATAAGATCAGATCCAAAGATAAAAGGTTTAACAGTTAGAAAAGAGATATACAAAGTCCAGGCCTTTGCAGATGATTTGACTTTTATAATGGAAGATCCGTTAGTCACAGCACCAAGATTAATCCAAACAATAGAACAATATGGCAAGGTGGCAGGTTTGAAAATAAATAAAAATAAAACAAAAATTATAACTAAAAACATGAGTAAAATACAAGAAAGCAATTTAGAATGTATTACTGGAATGCAAATAGTTAAAAAAGTAAAATATTTGGGAATATGGCTAACAGCCAAAACAATAACATTAAAAAATGATAATTATATAAAATTAATTAATGAAATTAAAAAGGATCTAGAAATATGGAACAATCTAAAAATATCATTTTTGGGAAGAATTGCTACGATTAAGATGAATATCTTACCTAAGGTATTATTTT
Source organism: Erythrolamprus reginae (assembly GCF_031021105.1). Taxonomy (NCBI): domain Eukaryota; kingdom Metazoa; phylum Chordata; class Lepidosauria; order Squamata; family Dipsadidae; genus Erythrolamprus; species Erythrolamprus reginae. The sequence continues at coordinate 32,857,478 of NC_091955.1, read as the reverse complement.
TATTTCAAGTGATCCCAATCAATCCAGGGGCTAACTTTTTTAAAAACTTAACAAATGTGGTTAAAAAATTTCTATGGCAAGGGAAAAAGGCAAGAATTAAGATAAATATGTTAGAAGACATAAAAGAGAGGGGGGGTTTTGCGCTCCCAAATTGGAAACTATATTATCAGGCAGCCGCCTTAACATGGATTAAAAACTGGATAACTTTAGAGGACATGAGAACATCAATATTAGAAGGACATGACCTCATGCTTGGTTGGCATGCTTTTGTGTGGTACGATAAAGATAAAAACCATTCTTACTTTAAAAGACACACGCTGAGAAAATATTTATTTGATGTCTGGAAAGACATAAAGAAAAACCACTTTTTAACAATTCCAGATTGGGTTACCCCCTTGGACGCAATAATACATCCAAATTCCATTAATGACTCAAGAAATATAAGATATAAAGACTTGTTAGACAATCAAATGAAATTAAAATCTAGAATTAAACTACAAGATGAAGGGATACAAATTGATTGGTGGCATTACGCACAGATTAGATCCAGATACCAGAAAGATAGTACACTCTATATATTTAACAAAAGTAAAAACCTGTTAAGTGAGTTAATCACTAAAAACCACAACAGAGTAATTGGAAAAATATATAAATATTTGATTACCCACAAGAATATTGAATTAACATTAAAA